>NC_064038.1:6746569-6816569 GCF_932526225.1 Nematostella vectensis
CAAAATTAACGGAGTAGGGGCGTGGCTGTGCACCCAAATATTTTCTTAATGTTTCTGTATTGTGCCCCCCCCCCCCCCCCCCCCCCAATATTTTGAGACCCGCTACGGCCCAGCAAGTCGACCATGAAAGTCATGCTGATATCAGAGGTACAATGTTTCCTGTTTAAATTATTTAGGCCCTCTTGAGTTGTCATGGTAAACCTAAATTCTTACTGTTTGTAAAATCCTTGAGTTATCTTACGACTTTCGATTGGCATAAAGTAAAAAATTATCAAAGTACATAAGGCATTATAGTTGTTAGAGTTTATCAGATTTGAATAAATTTAGTCGAAAAAGAATTCCAGTCGATAAAATCACCAACCTTCGATAAAAGCACCAACCTGTGGCGTATCCATGATTTTTTCAAATCTTTGGTTCAGACTATCTTACTTATTCAAGCCATTATTTTACAAAATCTCTTCCCCCTAAAACGACAAGCACCACTGGTTTATCGGATCTTTTCCTGGAACCGTTACTGAAAACATTCGCTTTACAATTCTTTTAAAAAAAGCGACCCCTTTTTAAAAGATGCTGCGTTAAAGCCAGTAGCTGAGGTTTTGGAGAGGTGAGAACATGTCGCGATGGAAAAAAAAAAACTTACGCGAGAGTGCAGATGTGGAAGACTTTTTCACTTCTTTCTCTGCATCTCCTGCAAATGCTGCTACCCCAATAGCCAGAAGAAGCAGAAAAACGCTTGTCCGTCTCATGATATTACCAGCGGAAAGATTCTGATTGTAAGAAGGTCTCAACTCGACAAAGGCTAGTACTGGACTTGGGCGAGCTGGTGAGAAGAGAGATAGAAGTGTAGATATACAGAGATAGTACAGACGCATTACTGGGATTAAGTGGCTCAACTTTAATGCACCTGTGACGTGTGACGTTCATTGGGCTCACACTTGAAGTCCTAATGGAATTTATGAGGCCTTTGCAAATTATTTGGAATGTTCCTTGTTGACAAGATGAACTGAAACCTTTGACCGGTAGGCCTGTGCACGAAGAAAGCAGACGTGCTCTATCGTACATTCCTCTTTCCGTTCTTCTCTTTGTACTTGCACTAAACTACTTTATACTAAACAATTAAATAATAATAATTTTAATTAAACCGCCTCCTCGAATCCTTGCCGCCTATTGCAGATGTATAATGCCGATAAAAAAGAATAAATATGTATTTTTCTCGAGGGACTATGGCCGGGTATTGGGCCCACGCAGTAAACAAATCATGCAGATTGTCAACAGCTCAGTTATCTTTATTTTAATAGGTTTCTTGATTAAAGTCTTACATCTTAATGTCCTGTAGGTCTTGTTCTATCCGAAGGAGGTGTGTGTGTGTGTGTGTGTGTGTGGGGGGGGGGGGGGGGGGGGGGGGGGGGGTGGGGAGGCGATCAACGCCTCTACCTTAGGTATGTCTGTTCCTACATGGGCAGCGCAACAGGCCTCTTCATATTTGGGAGAGGTGAAGATGGTAGCACCATATTTTCCTCAAGGGTATATCCTATTGTGACTAGGGGGTTGGGGAAGGCACCGGGGCAACGCCTTTTCACCATAGGCTCTATCCCTATCACTCTTTGGCAGGTAAAATAAAATGAAAGGAAAATGTGAAAAAGTAGGATCACATAGCTGTCGACTCAATTACGCTCATTAGGCGGGTGTCACAAGATTTTGGACTTCATCACAAGCCTTATTTTTGTAAGAATGTTCATACATTCTCTGTATTAACCCGCATTGGCTCTTCTGGGTTTGTTTCACCTATTTACTGTATTTCACCCATTTCACATGATTCCTGTTCATGTTGGGTTTGAAAGCTAGGGATCAGGAGATCATTGGGAATTAACCTAAAAAGTAATAGGTTTAAAACATCCTGTTTATATCGATAAAGAAAGACTAAACAAGAAAAAAACAAATTTAAATTTTAATTCATCCGCGATAAGGATAAGATTAAGCCAAAGCATACCCTAGCTCTCTAATACTACGCCATTTTGGATACCAGATCGAAAGATGATCTATTTTCACTTCATCTTTTTATATTTCAATTTTAACCAACGCTCTATATGCTTTGGTTATAAATGGTTTGGTGATTTAAACCATCCTCGACTTATGAATGGTCGAAATTCAATACGTCATACCGTATTTAAGCGTATGAATATAAAAGGAATAAATGAAAAATGCCCGGGACTATAATTCTCACAGGCAATTTATTCCTGTGTATGATTTTCGGACATAAACAAATAATGTAGATATGTGTATAATGCAGCTGTTTTGGTTAAAAATCAGAGTTCCAATGTCAGTGACCTACCATTTTGTCATTTAATTCTACAATTTTTTTCTTCTCTTTCTCGGATCTTTTCCAAGCTATTTTATCACGAGTACGATGTACTTCGAAATCGTACATGTTTTTTGCTCCTGAGTAGAAATGTCGGGCTGTGGAAAGGTCTCGTACGACATCCATCTAAGAACACTATCCTCACCACCAGTCTGAACCGGTTACGTCTGTCCGCGTCAACCGTTGAGAGCTTGTAGACTGGGGTCGATCCGTCAGTTGAGTAGTACACGGAGTCGAGGTCTACGGTGAAGTGTTGCTGATGATGGAACAGAGCAAAGTGGGGGTAAGAAAATAACTTTAAAGAATTCTGGTCAGCCTCTTCTTTATTTTAGTTAACGTTTGAATAAACAAACGGAATTTTTCAAGAAAACTTGACAACAACCCCTTGTCCCTCATCATCTATGATCTTTAGTCTCTCCCCCCATCCATGATCCGCCTTGTCCCTCCCCCCATCCATGATCCGCCTTGTCCCTCCCCCCATCCATGGTCCGCCTTGTACCTCCCCCTTCCATGATCCGCCTTTTCCCTTCCCCCCATCCATGATCCGCCTTGTCCCTTCCCCATCCATGATTCGCCTTGTCCCTCCTCCATCCATGATCCGCCTTGCCCCTCCCCCATCCATGATCCGCCTTGTCCCTCCCCCATCCATGATCCGCCTTGTCCCTCACCCCATCCATGATCCGCTTTGCCCCCTCCCCTCTCTCCCCATGATAAGCCTTATCCCCTACCTTATTCAACTCCAATTTCCCCATCTCGACTTTAAGTGGCACTAAACCACAGGTATCCCCGTGGAGCACGCGAGCCTCTGGCATTCTCTCCACGGCAGCCTCGACCTCTTGGATCTGCGCATCGAACGTGACGGCGACGCCTATACGCGCGTTTAGAATACGCTGTCTCGACTGACGATTAACTCTGCTTTGTGCCTTCTCGTAGAAGTCTTTGATGTCCAGGAAGTCTACTTTGACTGATGGTGGCGTGATATCAGTGTACGAGAAGTCTACTGATGGGGGTGTGATATCTGCGCACGGATTCGTCATCATACCGAACTCTCCTTCTACACCCCTCTCACTCTCCCCTTGTTCTGCTCCTTTCTGAAGGCTAGATGGTTTTCCCGCTCCTCCACCCATTATTTCACCCCCCTTGTTCTTCTCAACCAGACTTGAGAAGCTTTCATTTGAAAACTCGCTATGTAGAGACTTCAGAATCTCAGAATCGCTAAGTGATCTTGGATAGCGGCCTGTCGCCTGAGCGGAGTGGACTTTTGAAAAGTCTTTGTTTTCTAATAGCGTGTTAATCATTGTACTGTGTAAATAGTTATTATTCATATTGGATCTGTTGAACATTTGGTAAGGTCCTTTGATTTTGAAGCTCTCGTTTAAATCGTGTAGTAAGATGTTTTGGTCTTGCTTGCTAAAGGAAAGGCTGCTGCTACTTTGAAGGTTTTCTTTTTCGCTGAGTTGAAGCTCCAAAGCCTGCAGCTCTGAAAACAGAGATTAATTTCATAAGCTTTCAAACAAAACGTCCATGACCCTTTAACAATCTTACACTTAGTATCTGCGGCTGAAAATTCTGCCATATTCATAGTGACCAACATTTTTTTCTGAATAGTTCACTCATCCTTTCATGCCGAAAATCTGAAAATATCCATATTAAAAGTTTCTGGAAAAAATATCTGTTCGTTTTTCCCAGGAGGGACCATTCCTTTTTTCCCAGCCAGAGCATTGGTTAGGATTTTCTTTTTCTAAGCCAACAGTGATTAGGCATATTAGCATATGAATAATTTCCCTTATAACCGATCGGGATGATTTTTTTCCACTCCAGCGCCTCCAAAAATATTCCCAGCACAACTAGTTCGATTCCACAAATTTGTCAGCAGAACCATTCGGTACGATTTTTTCCAGCAACTGAGGGGTCTAATGTCTTCCCAGCCAGCAAAACATCGGGCAGCGGAACAGATATTTTGCGGAACAGATACGTTTTGTGCACTTGTATCTCAAAAGCGTAAGTTTCTGCTATGGCGCGCGTTATAATGATCTTGATCTTGCTTGCATTTCTATAGCTGTAATGACCTATGCAACTGAAATACCAGGAAAAGAAATTTTCTATTTTCAAGAATTAAAATCTGAATAATTTAGTTATTCTACACGTAAAATATTTAAATAACATTTGAGTAAATAGATAGAGGCTTTTTAAACCAAAGACAAATAGTTCACTATGAATACATATTATTTTGGATCTAACAAAAGACAATATAGCTCAGAATAGAGTAATGTACAGGACCCGAAATGATCCCAGGACCCGAAACGATCCCAGGACCCGAAACGATCCCCAAAAGTACCCCAACTGATCCCGGGACCCTAAACGATCCCCAAGAGTCCCCGAAATGAACCCCAAGGAATTACAGTAATGGACAACTAAAGGAATGTGTAAGGATTGGCTTTCATTTTTAAAAACATATGAAACATTTAGCTTTGTTTGTGTTATTAAAAGGAAATTTACATTAACTAAAACTATAGTATTAAGATTTTTATATACGACTGCGGGGGAAATACAGTGGTTGAGTCAAAAATTGGGGTCAACTAACAACTCATGTGATAGTAATTTGAGGAGCCCGGCGTGGATAAATCATTTTTACATAACAAGCCATAAAAGAAAGTCTTTACAGATGGGACATGCTGCTTTACATAGGAAGCGAAATGTTTTAAAGTTATTTTTTGGCATGTTTGTTTTCGGTAAATGAAAGACCTATCATATCGTGAGATCATGCCGGGGTATACGCACGACTACATGAGGAAATTCAAAACTCACATAATATTGCTTTCACATCCTCTTAATATTTTGCATCGATAGTAGAAGGGTTGTTCGAGTGTATTACTCAGTGTGCTTTTGTCATTCCATCTTCTCGGCCAAACCGGCTGCCTAAAATGTGTAGGTAAATATTCGCTCGTGTGAACAAGGATTTCGTGGTGAAATACATGTTTGGTTGTCAGATGAATATTAATTTTTAGGGGTGATGTTTACCGGAAATGAGATTTATAGTGTCGGAGTCATGTGTCGGAACCGCAAAATGTTAAGAGTGTAATGGAAGGTCAAAAGTTTGGTTGATCTGAGCAAAGCTGTGCTATGTTTATGCTGTATTCCTTTCAGTAGCAATTTAAAGTTGTGTATTTGTTTTGGACTCTGTTTATGGGTTTAACGCCGGGCAATGTAATAAATAGAAGTATTGTGTTGGAATTTAATATTTTTAAGTCACGTTGTTTAGAAATCGAGTCGCTCTTAACCCTTTATTATGCTTCAAAACTTGCAAGTATTTCTTCTGCTTTCCCTTTGTCCATTACCGCAATTCCTTGGGGTTGATTTCGGGGACTCCTCGGTATCGTTTCGGGTCCGAGGATCAGTTGGGGTACTTTTGGGGATCATTTCGGGTCCTGGGATCGTTTCGGGTCCTGGGATCATTTCGGGTCCTGTACAGTAAGCCGTAGGATGTTAAGGAATGTTAAACATAGTTTATCAACTGGTCTCGCAATAACGCGTCCAGGTTTCTGTGTGGGATCTTGCATACATTGTTTATCTGAGACTTTAGCGTTTTATTTTGCTCGCAGGATCTAACAAAGGACAATATAGCTCAGAATAGAGTAAGCCGTAGGATGCTAAGGAATGTCAAACATAGTTTATCAACTGGTCTTGCAATAACGCGTCCAAGTTTCTGTGTGGGATCTTGCACGCATTGTTTATCTGAGACTTTAGCGTTTTATTTTGCTCGCAGGCCATAATCAAAATTTTACCGAGGTAAAGCTAGCCACTGGATAAAAAATCCAACAAAAGCATGTGTTTTATCTCATACTTTTCAATTGTGAAACACTAAACATTAAAATTTTACCGAGGCGAGTGCCTCACTTGCCTCATGATGGATGCGGCCCTGGCTCGACTATATATGTCGAGTTCGTCAATGGAGGATGTCGCCTGAAGTGACAAATTTTAGCTCAAGGGGGCACCTTTTCAACCATTCATAACGCAATCTCGACCTTTTCTTTGTCTAAACCAAACGCATTGCATCGTCTATTGTCACTGCAAACACAACGCTCTCATAACGGTTTTAATTTCAAGACATTTAAAGTGCCATCGGAATGAAATATAGCCAGAAAGTAGCTAACCACACCCCGCCCCTTTCCTGAATCTTTTCTAACCAAACTGAAACGTCACAATTGCACCCTTCCTTAAAAATGCTACTTGCCTTGGCTTTCCTGGACGACAGCTTGTGTGAGCTCTGCTAGTAGGCACTCAGCAAGAAATAGAGAAGCACTTGGAAAATCCTCCGTCATCTTTCTCGTTTGGTTCGGAAGTCTGTTCCCTTTGACAGCTGCTTACACTGACTTGTTCGGACTTGATGATAGAACTACTACCTCTAGCAGGTGATTGGCTGCTGGGATGTACACCGGAATTCGCAAAGACGCAAAGAACAAGCGTAACTCTAACAAGTGCGACACATCTCTGTGGATAAGGAACGCGAGCACTAACTGGTATAGCTTTTGACCCCTGGAGCGATATGTGACTTTAAATGGACGGCTTGTCTACTTGTTTCTAAAATAAAAACTGGGTCAAATCGACGTAAGAAATACAACCAATTAAATTACCGTTGCCGTGGTAACCCAGGTATAAAAAAACACGGAAATAAGTTTTAAGGGTTCCGTTCAATTGGACAGCGGGCTCAAACATGTGTTCGCGGATCTTCCCATAAGAACAAACTTTGTTGGATCTGGTCCATTTTATGAATGCATAAGTCTTCAGCTCGAACCAACAATGTATTTTCCCATTATCAGTTTATCCAATCCAGTTGAAATAAAGCAAAACTTCAATTTTACAAGTTAATTGATATATGAAAAAAGAAATCTAGACGACGGAAAAAAAGAAATCTAGAAGACGGAAGTAATGTTCTTATAAGACTTCTTCTCTATCCTTGACTGATCTCTAAGATCGAAGTTCTATCAGGGGCGGTCTGATTTAGCCAGCAAAATTGTTTTGATTTTGTTGTTCGTAAGAAACTACTTGAATTTATTCATTGTATCTATTTGTTATAACGATTACAATTATAAGTTTTCATAAGAACATGGTAGAAATGCAGAGTTTAATGAACTTACGAGTTCCGCTATTTCCTAGTACTAGTTATGCTAACATAAGCTAAATTAGGGATATAACCTTCTGGGGTCATGAAAGCTCTCTTTCTTTCTTTCTTTTTTTCGAAGACTGAATTTCGTCGTCCCAAAACTGAATGGAATAGTAGTCAAAATTACTTATTATATTTCGCTTCATTTATTTCGATACAGTTTCTATTTATTTTCCGGAAAAAGTTACTAATTTTCGTTTCAGTGATGCGCTCGAACGATTAAGATAAACTTCCTGTCTTGGGTAACGCAATGTCACGCACTATGTCACGCTCGAAGTTGACAGTTGAAGTAGAGAGTTTTTCCATCAAATTTATACTTTCACTATCAAAGTACATGATGTCAAGTGATGTCATTTCTAAAATGAAGTTATCGCGTAATAATATCAATATCATCAGTCATGAAGTACGAGTGTTTGTGGTTATCTTTATAAAACGTGTCAAACGTTCTATGTTTGAAGTTCCTAATCGACTTCCAATGATGTAAGATACGATGTACGTTATGAAAGCAGATCATTTTCCATTGGCTGATTTGTGAAAATTATCGCAATATTTTCGATCGAAATTGGTAAATAACCGATGATATGCCTAAAGTAAATAGTAAAATAAATGAGTAAATAACGGATAAGGTTTTGGCTAGCTACTAGGCTACAAGTAGGCTATTCGGATGGATAAGGTTTGGGCTAGCTACTAGGCTACAAGTAGGCTATTCGGATCGATAAGGTTTGGGCTAGCTACTAGGCAACAAGTAGGCTATTCGGATGGATAAGGTTTGGGCTAGCTACTAGGCAACAAGTAGGCTATTCGGATGGATAAGGTTTGGGCTAGCTGGGGGGGGGGGGGGGGGGGGGACTGGGGGGTTCAGTGAAACGGCCTGGGAGGCGCGGATCGCCCCTCCGGGCCTCCCAGCCCCGTCTCTATATATCAGGCAGATAATGCTTCACGTACATAAACAATCGGCAAAAGCTAATGTAGGCCAAATAGATTTCGCGTACAATCAATTAGGGCTGCAGGTGTTTCGCGTGCATGAATTATTAATTAGGGCTGCATACATGAATAATTAGGGTGTAGGCCGGGCGCGTGCAAGCCCAAGGATTTGCGCGTACACGACTTTTTGGGGCAAATAGCGATGGGGCCGCGAAAACGGGGAGGGCCGCTAACCTACGGGGTGCGGAATGACCGTTTTTCGGCCGTAAATCCAAATCCGCTGGCGTGGCGTTTAAACCTGAGTTCTACTCGAACGCCTCGCTCCCGAACTCCTCGCGAATTTTTCGCACTCTCTTTTTCGCCTTTTCGCGTGCCTTTAGGGAGGGCCCTTTCCCGCTTTTTTCATCACGCGGTGCGGGGCCGTGTCGGGCTCTGATAGCGTCCTTGAGCGTGTTGTATCTCTCTTGTTTCTGAAGTATTAGCCAAAACTCTTCGTCTGAGATACGCCCGTCTTGCAGAGCCTTAGAGACCAGCTCGCTGATCGAGTTTTTCTTACTCTCCGCTAAAACCACCGTGTCTTCGTGTTTAGCCACCTTGCTCGTAAGACCCCTAGAGACCGCCCCCGCGCCCGCGCCCACGACACCGACCAGCCCAGCGACCCCTGCCAGCTGAGCGCCGATCAGAGCCCCTATCCCACTCAAAGAGACTCCCAGCCCGGCGCTGGACAGCGCCCCTGCAGCGATGCCGGATGCCACAGACACAGCATGGGTAACGGCGAAGGCGCGCTTATACTTCTTCCGCACCTGTCGGTAATGCGTTATCTCATTGTCTAGAGCCGCCTGAGTGTCACGTATTACCTGGAGTCGGAAACTTTGCGCGTCGCTGCCGATGCCTGCCGGAGCGGTAGGCGTTTGCGGGGGGCAGACGCTGGGAAGCGGGGAGTATATGCCACCGCCGCTAACTGTCGCTGTTTGCCATGCTTGTTATGTCGGACCTAGGTTAGCTCTAATACGAGGCGAACAGGCTTATCCTTAAAGTCCACCCGTCTACCGCGGTCATCCCTGATCCATATTTGGATACTCGAGACAAACTCAGAGGAAGACGCTGCGACACAAACGGGGATGTCGGGCCCATAGACGACTTTTTCGTGCGGCCTCCCGCGGGTTTCTAGGCAAGCGAGAACGTTTGAAGGCTCGTCTAAGGCGAGGCACTGCGAGCGGTCTACGATGTCGCAGAAGATGTAGATGGCCTCTATTTTCGGCAAAGTCACCTTAAGTGGGGGAGCCCCAAAGGGCAGTGCGAGGCCCCGCATACCCATCTGATCGTCTTTAGCCTCCAGGCCAAATAGTGCGCAAAGCGCGGCGTTCAGGAACACAATGCCACCGGACACGAGCACGATCTCTCCGGTGAGGGGATCCAGCTTCGCGGTCAGAATATCGCTCTTAGCGCGGTTGATCGTCTCCACGTTGGACTCGGCCGTGTGGTGCCCGGCTGGCAGAGTAGCGATGGGCGGGAGGGGGGCTATAGTCGTTATCTGATGTTCCTGCTCGATATTATAACAGCTGTTAAACAGCGAGCACTGCCGGAGCGTCACGAAGCGTGGGCGCCTTATCGGCTGCTCGAAGAAGAGCGTCAGCTCGCCTCCGGTGAACACAGCAAGTAGGAACCACCATTGTGTTGAACATAGCCCGCCTTCGTGTTTAGTAGGGTTGAGCATGGATTGGGAAGGCTGGCAGATGCTGAACGAGGTTCCCCGAAAGAAGAAGGAGACGAAGAAGGCGGCAGTTGCGTCGGGAGCCTCTATAGCCGAACATATCAAACACGCTATAGCCGAACAAGCCGAAAAACCGGTTTCCCTAGGTTTCCCTAGGTCTCTGACCCTCGCGCAAAAGCTGCTCTACGCCGTGCCCGCGACCCCCGTAGAGAGCACGGCCTCAGACATCACCCCACTACTCACGCAGCTGAAGATAAACGTGGCTGAGGACAAATCATTCACGACTAGGGTCCGAGACATATTGAAAGAGACAGTAGTCACGCACAAGTCCGCCAAGGAGTCTCGCCGGTGGCTATCGGAGCCTTCCTATGGGTACTGGCCACAGCAACTCAACTTTGCGGTCTGGTGCGCAACCGCCGGATGTGGGGTGTCCCTAACTGACCCCACTTTCGCCACGCTCCCCTCTGTCATCAGGGAATTTCTAAGGTTTCACGTCTACTTTACCACCCGGAGGATACTCTACGAGCTCGGCGCCCCCCTGCCTGGCGACAGCCCTTTCACGCAAAAAGGTAACCCCTACAAGAAGGCCGCCTTCGAGCGTCTATGTATAGAGTTCGGTTTGCCGCGTAAGCCGGACTTCCGATGGAAAGGCGGGCGGAACCACGGGCTAGGCGACGTGTTTGTGTTCTACCCGGGGGAGGGGTATCGCAACGTGCACGTGATCCGTGGCTACGACACGGCGGCGGACGAGTACCCGAGCCACCTCAATCTGTTTAGGGACGAAGGTGGGACGTACAATAGTGGGACGCAGGTGGGTTACATACGCAACGACGACCACGGGGGCGTGCAATATAGCTGGTTTGCGCCTCCCAAAGGCGAGGGGCTGACAAAAGCAGGGCTAGGAAGACTCGACCGCTCGGTCGAGGCGTTCGTCTACACAGTGCTTGGCGCGCAGGTAAACGTCCGTTCCTCCATCGCAGGGGCCGGTGGGCCGGCCATGGAGGCACAGGCGGAGTTCACGGAGCTGCTCGAAGACGCGATCATAGAAAACGACATCGCTCAAAGCGTGCAAAGGTACCAGTTAGCCGTGCAGGAGGACAAGGTGAGACTGAGTCTTGCGGTTGCACCAGGAGTGTGGCTGATGCCGAGCGATCTGGTGATAAACACGCAAAGCGCCGTGGACTACAACAATAAGCTGCAGAAAGCCACGGACTCCATGACGCTCGGCGCAAACGCGATCAACACCGAGACAAAGACAGTCGGTGCTCATAAAATGGCCGGTGGGCATCCTAGGGTGCAACACGGGATCGACCGCGTGCCGTCCCGGCGGCAAAGCGCCCCTGCGAAAGTGCACGCAGAGGGCGCGGCCCCTGCTCCCGCTGCGCATAGCATGTCGGGCAAAAAAGAGTGACCACACCGCCCTCAAGGCGGGGTTGTCGGCACTCGCGGTGGCCGCGGCGTATTACTTGTTCCGATGACTGCTTTGCATTTGACGAACCAAGAACGCGGCTACGGCTAGAATGAGCAGCCACGCATTTTCGCCAAGGAATCTCACCGCTTCCCCTGCAGCCTTAAACACAAAGTTCGCGATGCTGCCTACTAGCCCGGGGAAAAGCTCGCCCAGCTTTTTCCCGATGGCCTTAAGCCCGTTACCGACCCCTCTGGCCACGGAGGAGAGCGACTTGCAGAGCGACGTCACAATGGCCGCGATCGTCGTCGCTACGGCCAACCCGATAGCGGTGACGGTAAAGCCGTACTTTTTGAAGATGGCTTTGATGCGCTCTCTTAGCGGCTTTTGGTTCTCGAGCTCTGGGTTTTCGCGTTCTAGTTCGTCAATCTCGGACAGCCTCTCCTCGTTGCGCTCACGGGCCTCTTGGCGGCGACTCTCCGACGTGTTAGGGTCGTCGATGGTCTCCCTGTCTGCGGCTACCACCCCTTGCATCTCTTGGACTCGTTCTGTGTTCTCCTGGATGACCGCGTCTACCTCTGCCACGGGCCCCATCGCCAGCTTCAAGCCACTCAGCTTTGCAACGTCCTGTCGGACGCCCCCGTCCTCGTTGAACAGCTTTCTTGGTTTAGTCCAACCTCCGTTTTTGAGGTCGCGAACATGTATTAGCGTCTTTCCCCTCCAGTCTGACTGGAACCGTATCAGATTCTCGTTAAGGTCTGGGTATTCCTTCCTGAGGGACAGGAGACCGAGTCTTGTCGCCGCATCCCCTGTGGTGAACGAGGTTTCAGCGCTTGCCGTTCCGGCGGTTCGCGTTGCCATGCTATGCGCAGCATGCATACGCGATGACGTGCTCGTCATTGGGATCGACTCTCCATCGTCGGGGTCAAACGGGATAAGGGGCGTCGTCTCGTCGTCCCCCGCCCCGCGATCGGCGGACGCACCCGGCAAGGTATCGTCAATGTCAACGTCAACATCACCCATGATGCGTGCGCATAACTCGTGCTATGCTATATTAGACATGTCTAACAGTCCGCACCATAGCCACGCGACTTCGTACTTTATGTGCATATAGTACATGTGCGCGCACACATACGATGTCAGTCAGCGATAAACTTAACCCCCAACGAACACCCAGAATTCCTCTGGGGTTGAAAGCCGAGAGAACTGTTCACCGGGTCACTCTCAACCCGTCGACGGCCTCCCCAGGCGAGACGCTATATGTGGCGGTCCCAAAGCTATCGGAAGGCGTCACGATCGTGCCTGGCTCCTTGAGGGTCGGTCTCGATCTCTCCGTCTCAGGCCATGCGAATACTACCGTCGTGAACAACGTCGGCCGAAATCTCGTGAGCCGCCTGAAAATCACGTTTGCAGGAGAAACGCTCCAGGACACCAACCGCTACGACGTCTTCAAGACGTACGCGGAGCTTTACCTGTCCAAGGTCGAGAGAGAGGACCGCCTGGAGCAGGGCATACAGTCAGAAAACATGCGCAAGCTTCGCTCCAAGGCTGGCGATAAAGCGACCAGTAACGCCAAGGAGGTGGCTCTAAACGCCGCCCACGGGGCGAGGTACACCATCCCGCTAGACCATTCTCTGCTGACGGACCACGGCGTGCTTTACCCAAGGGTGCTCTCCGAGGCGTTGCTCTTCGAGATCACGTTCGCAGCGGTTGACCAGGTAGTAGTCGGAAGCGATGCCACCAAATTATCCTATGGCATCAAAAATCTAGAGCTGGAATACGAAAGCCTGAGGGACGACAACCTCGCCCGGTCTGCAGTCGCCGCCTACCAAAACGGCACAACCTTCTTCTACGAGCAAGTGAACCTCCACAAGACCTTCGTGATTAGCAAAGGGACGGACAGCATAATCAACGAGAGTGTCAACCTGCCGCGAAGGTCTATGAGTGGTCTGTTGCTCCTCTTTGTGGAGCCATACACGGCAGGGACTCGCGACTCTGAGAAGTTCGTGTACCCCGACATCAAGAGCGTTCGCGTTACAATCGACGACATGCCAAACAAGGTCTTCAGCCAGGGCCTGCGCCCCACGGATTTCTGGAGAGAGGCGAAAAGGCGGTTCGTCCGCCCCTCCCCGGGGGAGCACAGCGGAGCGCCCGCCACCCCGGCGATCGGCCCCGAGTCGTTCTATGGCGATAACAAGTTTGCTCTGTGGATCGAACTTCGAACGACGGACGACAGTGCTATCCATGGGGGTGGTCTCCGATTGGTCAATACCCGCGACGGTGTGCACCTCGAGATAAAACGCACGGCACGCGGCTCGGGTAACGTAAACTGTCACGTGTTTGTGGTGGCCGACGCCCAAATGAACCTTATGAACGGACAGCTAGAGTCCATACAATACTGAGCACATACGCCGGAGCGGTATGGACCCGGAAAACGTCCCATTTAACGCTCTCATCGTGGGCCCGACGTCATGCGGGAAGACCCAATTCGTAGTGGACCGGCTGCGTGGCCCTTTCCGGGGCAAGTTTGACTACATCGTACTCATGTGCCCTACCTTTGTCTACAACAAAACATACGACGGCTTCGGCGAGGGCGACAATCGTCTGTTTGTCATCGCACATGAGGCGAGTCAGATCGACATACTGCTGAGGTTTGTCTCCGCTCTCTTTGAAGGCACTAATACGCTAATCATACTCGACGACTGTGCGGCTTCGAAAGACGTAAAGAGGCGCTATGACCAGCTCGTCAACTTGGCGTTCAGCGCGCGCCACGTGGGTATTAGCGTGTAGGTGATCACGCAGCAGCTCACCAGCATCACGAAGCCGTTCCGCGAGAACATCGCGGCCCTGGTGTTCTTCTATACCCCGAGCAAGGCGGACATGAAAGCTATCCTGCATGACTACGGCGCGGAGCTCTCAGAAGAGAAGATGAAAGAGTACATGAAGGCCCTCAAGACGAAAAAGTTCTCGGAGTTAGAGTTTTGCTTGCGTCACCCTTATACCATCGCCCTAGTTGAACGGTAACCATCGCCCTAGGGCATAACGTATATGCACCTTAGCCACGGCATGATGAGCGACGAATACTTTGAGAGTCTTCTTGAGGGGGACGCCGCAGGCCTCCCGGCCGTCGAGTCGTTGGACTGCTCGACGCATCCTGCCGGGACGGCAACCGGAGGTGAGCAAACTGAGATAGCAGACGCGAGGGAGAAACTCGCGATTCTTGTAGCCTCGGGGAAGTCGAGAGAAATGGTAGGCAAGGCCCTGACTCACGACGGCGTCAAACGCATAAGCGCCGAGGAGGTGAGGAAGTACGAGAGGCGATACGAGACCGCTATAGCCAGCCGGACTACAGACGCCCTGGCAGACAGCTTTCTGAAGCTTACGACCAAGCTAGTAGGCATGGCGCTGCCGATAGACAGTGTGGTCGATCTTCACAATGACCTAGTGTCCGACTACATCGTCAACAACGAGCTCCGCACATTGTGCGGAAGCCTGGCTCTACGCTGCGGTCGTTTGATGGCTTTAGCCGCCGGGGCGTTACACATAGCACGCCATGTGAACACCGCCGGAACGGCAAGCGCTGACACGCGGTGTCAACAAGAGGTAGCAGCCGCGGAATCGCCTGCGGTTTGCCTGCCGGAACGGCACACGGACAGTGGCGAGTCTGCCATCCCAGAGTAGACGTTCATTTGAAAGCTCGCCACTTCTTCTACCACTTGGTACCAAGTAGTTGACGCTGCGTGTGTGTTGATGGAGGAACCTCAAGGAAGTACTAGTGCCCAGCCTGCCGGAACGTCAGCGGAACCTGCTCAAGAACCTGCACGTACGCCTTCGGCGTTGGCGGAGAGAATCACGAGCCCCGAACCACCCGTGACCCGGCCTAAACTCCCTGGGCGAGTTGAAGCTGGAAGGCGCTTGGCAAAGTGGAACCGAATTAACAGAGCGAAGAAAGAGACACTTCGTGTCGCGCAGTCGCCGGTGGCCCCGGGGCCGAGCGAGCCGCAGGGCTTGCGCGCCGACGATGCGGCAAGCGCTGGCATCGCACACACACCAGTCCCGGAAAGCAACTCTGCCTGGTCGGCTTGCTTGGTTATCGGGCTCGCTAGTCTCCTAGTGTCATTGATCGGCCTCTACACACGTAGGCGGGAGCTGGCTGCCGCGTTCACTCGTACACCAGCTGTTAACCAGCGAGCTACCGAAGGTGCCGACGGCGTGACTCCGCCCCCAGGGCCGCCGCTGGCGGCCGCACAGCAGACCAAGGACCGCGTTCCAGCGGCAGCGCTTCGCGCTCCCGGATCTCGGCTGTTATCCATGGAGTAAGCAGACATTTAGACACGAGGGCCCCACCCATATCCGCACGTGCGTACATAATGTCGACGACGCAGCAGAGCAAGATCACAAAGACCATCACCGACGCCGCAGTCATAACCGGCCTCGTCGCCGGTATCGGCTGGGTTGGGCGCAAGATCTTACGCGAGGACTTCACCAAAGACCCCTCCGCGAACGCCATGAACTACGCAAAAATGACTGCCGCCGTTTCAGGTGCTGTCGCTTTGAAGGGTAACCTTGAGGACCAGAAGATCCTGCCCATGTAGTAGTGTAGGCCGTGTATTAGACTCGTGCGCGCTTTGCGCATACACACTGCACGCGAAGTGTGCTTCGCACAAACATGGCCTCTATCGCGATTTTGGTTGGCGGCGCGTCCTAAACGCGACTGCATTCGTTGGTGGCAACTACCTCGCAAAGTTCCTGTCGAACGATGATGCCCCGCCTTAGCTGAGAAGGTGAGGCACGACAAGGCCCTAGAGAAATACCAACAAGACTATGGACGCTACCAACAGCGGCGACAAAAAATCCTCGATTGGCAAGCTCAAAGTCGCGAGAGAGGGTCCCTCGCAAAGCAGAACTTCACCGACACCGACTACGCGCTCAAACTCTACAACCAGACCTCCCTGGAGTCGATGCGGGCCCCCGAGCAGTCCGACTACTACGTCCCCAGCAAAACGCAGAAGAACGCCGAGTTGGCGTACATAGGCGCCGGCGCTCTCGCCATCGGCGACGCAGCTAGCCGCTTGCTGTGATGCAGCTGCCGTCGAAACGCGTATACGTACGTATGCGTCTAGGCGGCCTTTTCCCATGCTGCGCGTATACGTACGCCGAAGGCGAGCAGACGGCATCCGCCTGTTGGAGACTGATTCCCCCGTCGCGATACGCACGTAATGGCCCGCCGGAACGGCAAGGGCATGTCCGACGAAGAACTCGATGCGATCCTTCGCCCTATATACTACGCCAGAGGTGGCTTCCAGGGAGTGATTGCTCTGCATGCCAAACTTCCCAAGGGCTCAGCCTCCATAGATCGAGTGCGCAGGTGGGTAAGCTCGCAGCCCGTCGGGGGCTACACACAGACGCCCCCTCCTCCGACTACCTACGCCCACTTCTCGGAGCAGATACCAAACCGTATCCACCAGTCGGACCTGCTATTCTTGCCAACAGACCGCGGGTACAAGTATGCCCTGACTGTCGTTGACGTTGCTTCACGATATAAAGTCGTCCGCCCTCTGAGGACTAAGAGCGCGGCCGTCGTCTCTCGCGGACTCGCTGGCATCTATGCAGAGGGACCTCTCACATGGCCTAAAGTCCTCATGGTTGATGACGGCACGGAGTTCAAGGGTGCTACCACGAAGCTCCTAACAGACCACGGGGTGGAGGTCCGACGGGCTGAGCCAGGGCACCACAGGAGCCAAGCTTTCGCCGAGTCTTTCCATCGCTGGCTGGCGCAGCGCCTATTTCGTGCGCAGTACTCGAAGGAGCTTGCGTCCGGCAAGACAAACCGCGAGTGGGTTACTGCTTTGCTAATCGTCATCTCGGACATGAACGCAACGAAGACTCGCATGACTGGCCTTGCGCCTGAGGACGCCATAAAGCTGAGGCGCGTGCCTCTTAAAGCCGAAAAGCCCCCCTTAGAGGTCGGAACGGAGGTGTACATCGCCGTAAACGAGGAAGACCTTCAGGACAAGGGCCGACGGCGAGCGACGGACCCGTGGTGGAAAAGCAGGGCATACCCAATACTAAAGAGGGTCATGGAGCCCGAACAGCCAGTGTTGTATTACACGGCGTACTCTAAGCACGGCTTCACGCGATCGCAGTTGCGTAGCGTGACGCCAGCGCCACGCTAGCGCCACCCTAGCGTGACCAGCGCTTGTGCCTTCTATTGCAGCTGAGGCACTAGAGTCTGACATTCCACTTGTAGTGACCCTGACTGTCGTCCCGCCGGTCGATACTGAAGCATTGGGGATGACTCTTGGTGTACCCCTGAAGCAGAAGCTGAGTGCCACAGAGCGTGCACTTCTTTTCCGCGTCAGCAATCATGCCAAGTACGTGGTCTACCGTCAGAACGTGGTGCGGCCCCGTGTACTTCGTGCGACCCTTTTGCCTGTCGTCTATAGCGTATCGCTTGATTCGCGCTATAATGAGCTCTTCACTGTGCGTAGCCTGCAGTCCTGTGGGAACCAAGGCACCTGGGGTGTCATCGGGGGGGATCACGCGGACTATCTGGTCGGCGAGCCGCACGCGGGAGATGTACACAGCATTCGTGATCCAGCCCTCTAAGCTGTGGTCTATGATAAACAGACGCCTTAGAGTCTGGATGGTCTTGCCCTGCACCCGGTGGACTGTCCCCCAGCCCGCGTATTTCCACTCGAGGGGAAGCCCGTTAAGGACCACGCCGAGAGGGACCTCGACTACCGTGCCTTTGTACGCGTCGACCTTCTCACCCCTTTTGCCTGGCACGGGCACCGGCCGCCCTTGCTTGCGATAACGATGCGCGACGCTAGGATCGGGGTCAAAGCGGATGGTTGCTGGCAGTCGGGGGTAGTTTTTCCTGTGGTGCTCTACCAATCGCTGCTGAACAAGGGCCCCCATCTTGTTGGTCGAGCACACCCACATATCGCTTGGGTGGGCCTGCTCGATCGCCGCGTCGAACGCCACCCCATCCCACTCCTCTCGAAACACCTCAAGCTGTTGGGAGTCTGGCTGACACCAAATCCGGCCCTTTATGTCGTGCAGCCTGGAGGAGCGGGCGGCAGAGCCGCAGTAGCATGTACTGTACGGCTTTCCGCAGTCTTCACACAGGCAGCGGTAGTCGGACTCGAACCAGCGGATGTTCCCTTGTGCCCACTCCTTGAGCATATCGTGAGGCCCCTCTTTATCTCCTTAGGGCGGGACCTGCCCATAGTCGCCACAACACACTACCTGACACGGCCGCGTGGCGAGATACCCTAGGATGGCGCGTAGCACTTTAGTCTGCACCTTACAGCACTCGTCAATGATGATTACTTCTGCGAGACGGTCGAGTTTGTGCCCCAGCTCGGAAGGTCTCCACTCCTCTATCGGCTTCTCCGCTGGTATGCAGAGGTAGTGGTGGTAGGTTTGAGCGCGCACCGCGAGGCGCGGGTTGTTGCGATGGTCGTGGGCGAGGTCGTTCTCGGGGGTGAGCACCACAACGTTACGGCCACGAAACATGCTCACCGCCCACTCGGTCTTCCCCGATCCACCCTGGCCGGCTAGATACATCCTCGCAGAGGTTTCGGCCACCAGATCGCACGGCAGGCTCGGCGTAGTGCTTGGCTCCCTAGCCAAGCACCCCGACCTCTTCGGACCCCAAGCCGCTTCGGGCCGCCACTCGTACCCAGGCCTCTTGTGGCGCCACTCTCCATACCTCGGATTTCGCTCCACGAGCTTCACACCACTGGGCACCGCCTTTGCGTATATGGCATCTGTGCACACCCGGAGGACGTCTTCGCGAGGGATCCGCCTCAACATGCGTCGCAACGCTATGTTTGTGTACGCCAAGACGAAGGTCCTGATATGGTACCATTGTGAGCGCCGGACACCGTCTTTGTATTGGATCAGATGAGCCCCGTCGGCATGCTCGAAGTTAAGTAAGTGGTCGGTGCCCGCAAGGAGGTTTGTCAGATACGCGGCTTCTTCACGGTCGCGGACTACTATCGAGGACTCGTCGCCATGGCGAGCGCACTTGCCTACGAAACGGACAGCGAGATCTAGACCCTGCGAGTCTTCGCCGCCGGGGCCGGAGTGGGGGAACTTGATGGAGTCCTTTTTTCCGACGCTATACAACACCTCCCTCGCTGCGGCCATGGCGAGGTCCCCCGAGTCTAGCAGGTCCTTGAGCTCTGGCGTGGTGATCCAGCCCTCGTTTTGTTCCAAGTGCTGCCCTACCCTCCCGGAAGTGTAGGGGTGGCAGGCCTCAGAGAACCCCCACTCGGTCAACTGAATGGCCCCGGTCAGTTGAAGAACCTCGCTCAATGGCCGTCCCGCAACATCTGCGATACGATACACGTTCGTAGGGAAGCCGTATTTCCGTACCAGATCAATGGCGTCCGAGGCGCCGCCGAAGACACTGTCCTCGCATCCTAGGTACGCCGCACGCATGTCGTGTCACGCATGTCAGACCCTTCTGTTTATAAAGCGGATGAGCATCTCTCGCACCTTTGCCTCGTGCGTCTTTGCGGCGGCACTGGTAGCGCGAGGCGCTGCCCCTCCCTGACATAACGAACGGAGCTCCCTCTCAGCCTCGAAGTCTAGGCCGTGGACGCTCGCGATCGCAGGTGGTTCAGTCGGAAGCTCCGCCCAGGCGTGGTTATTGTGGCTGGGATGCGGATTTGTGTGTACCCCCTCTCGTACCTCCCCGAGTCCCACAGGACGTTGCCTAGGGCGTCCACGGCTACCAGCTTTATCCCGAGCTTCTTTTCCATCTCAAAGAGGTCTTCTCTGGTGCATTCCGTAGTGGCCAGCTTCTTGTCGAATCGCTCGAGGATCTTGCCCCGTGTCTTGGTTAGACCAAGGGAGCGCGAGGTGCCGCGGTTCCTCAAGAAGTCGGCAACGTAGCTCACAACACAGTTAACAAAGGCGTCACTCCCCTCTCGCACAAACATTGGCCCAGGCTCACCATTTTGCTCAGGTAAAGGGCGAAGCTCGTATCTCACGTAGACGAAGTACTCTCGCCCTTTCTCCCAAATACCCGCATCGATGCCTTCCAGGGTGCCGACTGCGATTTGGCCCCCCCTTTTGACTAACGACCCACCGATCTTGTGCTCCGAGCGCCCTTCCTCCTCTGTGATTGGCGCCAATGGACCTGCTGGGGCCTTACCAACGACCGTGAAGAGTCTGTAACGCCGGTCGGGGTCTACCATCTCGAGCACCAGCGGAAGCACTGCGTTCGCCCGCAGAGACTCTCGCTCGTGTGAGAACCACTACACCGAGCCGTCGTCATTAATATCAGGCCCCCGCACAACCGGCTTTAGAGCAATGACACCTGTTCCACCAAGATCTCGTATCTCCTGGTAAACACTGGCGCTTATGTCTTGGCCCCGTAGAGTGGCATCCACGCTTGGGAACCGAAGATGGGCGCCGCCGACGAAGAGAGAGTAGTACTTCTCGGGGTCTAAGCTCTCTGGGCCCTCTTGCCGCCGTCCCGGCAGCAGAGGGTCGAACTCGCGCCAGACCTCCTCCGTCCACACCTTCTCCGGTACGAGCGGCTTAAGCAGCCTGTGTTTGACATCGTCGGGGATGTCCTCGTCCAGGATGTTCTGGACCAGCCCTGCCAGTACGGCGGGCGCCTCTTTGTCACGCATGCTATCGAGAATCTCCTCTATGTGGGCGTCCATGTTTGGGCACACCTTGAGCCACCCAGTCTCTAACTGAGAGTTTAGGTATGCCCTGCGCCACCCAGTCTCTAATTGACCGCACCGCGGGCTGCGATGTCATACAGGACGAGTGCGAACCATTTCCGAGCGCGCCTCTCGATGCCACGCATCCTCTGCCCTTTACGATTCGCTCCGCAGGGGCGGCACAGCCGCGTCTCCGACTGAGTCCCTATGCCGCAGACCCTACACGGCACGGGGAGGGGGCTGCCCTTACGGAGCCTTTGGAGGTGCAACTTGCAGTAGGTGTCCATGCACCTCCGGCCGCACGTGTTTGCGTGGCCGATCTTTATCCACCCGCAGTAATCTCTTCCGCACTTCATCCTTCGAACGCTCGGTATACCACAGGACAGACGGATGTCTAATTGCAAGTCCAACGCCTAATTAATTATTCATGCACGCGAAACACCTGCAGCCCCAATTAATTATTCATGCACGCGAAACACCTGCAGCCCTAATTGATTATTCATGTACGCGAAATCTATTTGGCCTACATTAGCTTCTGCCGATTGTTTATGTACGTGAAACCGTTTTGGCCTACATTAGCTTTTGCCGATTTGCATTATCTGCCTGATATATAGAGACGGGGCTGGGAGGCCCGGAGGGGCAATCCGATCCTCCCAGGCCGTTTCACTGAGCCCCCCCAGTCCCCCCCCCCTAGCTACTAGGCTACAACTAGGCTATTCGGATGGAAAAGGTTTGGGCTAGCTACTAGGCTACAAGTAGGCTATTCGGATGGATAAGGATTGGGCTAGCTACTAGGATACAAGTAGGCTATTCGGATCGATAAGGTTTGGGCTAGCTACTAGGCTACAAGTAGGCTATTCGGATGGATAAGGTTTGGGCTAGCTACTAGGCTACAACTAGGCTATTCGGATGGATAAGGTTTGGGCTAGCTACTAGGCTACAAGGGCTATTCGGATGGATAAGGTTTGGGCTAGCTACTAGGCTACAATTAGGCTCGGATGGATAAGGTTTTGGCTAGCTACTAGGCTACAAGTAGGCTATTCGGATGGATAAGGTTTGGGCTAGCTACTAGCTACTAGGCAACAAGTAGGCTATTCGGATGGATAAAGTTTTGGCTAGCTACTAGGCTACAAGTAGGCTATTCGGATGGATAACGTTTGGGCTAGCTACTAGCTACTAGGTAACAAGTAGGCTATTCGGATGGATAAGGTTTGGGCTAGCTACTAGGCTACAAGTAGGCTATTCGGATGGATAAGGTTTGGGCTAGCTACTAGCTACTAGGCAACAAGTAGGCTATTCGGATGGATAAGGTTTGGGCTAGCTACTAGGCTACAGGTAGGCTATTCGGTTGGATTAGGTTTGGGCTAGCTACTAGGCTACAAGTAGGCTATTCGGATGGATAAGGTTTGGGCTAGCTACTAGGCTACAAGTAGGCTATTCGGATGGATAAGGTTTGGGCTAGCTACTAGGCTACAAGTAGGCTATTCGGATGGATAAGGTTTGGGCTAGCTACTAGGCTACAAGTAGGTTATTCGGATGGATAGGGTTGGGGTAAGCTAAGTACACTCTTTGATTTTATAAGAACATTTTTATAAGAACGTCCAGGCTGAGATTTTACCAAATTTTAAGAACATGCTAAGAACATGCCGAGGCTCAGATAGCAGAAAAAAATTCTCATATATATATATATATATATATATATATATATATATATATATATATATATATATATATATATATATATATATATATATATATATATATATATATATATATATTAAAAAAATAAGCCTGGTAATGTCCCAAAAAGATGACCGGCCCAGCCCCAACTGAAAATTAGATGTTCTTACCAAAAAAAGTGTATCAAGTGTTCATTTTATCCGAGTTCGAGTTAGCGGGGCTCCACTGTTGGGTAGGTGCGAGAAATTTTAAAACAACCAAGACATTGTTTCAAGGGAAGTCGAAATTTGAGGTTTTTACATAAAACTGATTAACAAAATGATAAGCGGTGTCTACAATCAATGGTAATAACAAAGCATGTGATCTTTTTTTATTACAAATAATATTAATCTAGTTACTGTATAAATCATAGTACACAGTGGCACGTTGGACATGTTATTCTGTTATAAGCGGTGCATTGATTCGCCGTAACTGTCTTGTTTTTTACATGAGTTGTATGGAGGCTGCCTGAAGCGCCTTACCATGCCTTCAACTCGATCACGTCTGAATCTGCGCTCTCGTAATTCAGCATCTAGCTGCGATGAGAGTGATGAGCTACTCGAATTTGATTTCTTTGTTTTATTTTCATTTTATTTTATCTGACGGCTTTCGCGCGCGCGTAGCATTATAGACGCTGTGGGCATGCAAAATAGTTTATTGAGCTGGCTATCGTAACGTCCCTTCTCACCTCCCACTACAAATAAATCCAAATCTTATTCTTCTTTTAGGTTTGGTAACGCAGTGTTTCTAATAAATCAACTATTTTTCTCTTTATCCAAAATTATAATGCTTTTGAAAAGGGCGTCTCAATTTCGTTTCCTAAATCGCTTTTATCTACTAAAGTAGAAAACGCGATGTTGAATTGAAAAATGAAATCTGACGCAAAAAATTAAAGCGCAGTTAAAAAAAAAAACGACGGGACGTAAAAGCAAAGACGTATTTTATAAAGATAGTATATTTAAGGCCAGTTTTTCTCATGGATCGCATGCCTTTAGAATCTTTCTACTTATAGCTTTACGCGGGATGACAATAGCCAAGTTCCCGAGCTGGAGCTTTTGCAAACTCTCTTTGCTCCTCTTTTCCGGTAGGAAAACCATTGCTTTGGATCGCGGGCTCAAGGCTGCGCATGCGCACCCGTCATGCAGCACCATGTCTATGGTCACGTGTTTCTTCTTTTCGGGTTTCTTGTCGTCGTTGATGGCAGTGACTTCGTCATAGTACTCGAGCATGCGCACTGAGCCATCTTTCATCATTCGGATGCCGATTGCTGAGAAAAGAAAAGATAAGCATTAACTTTGAAGGCTTACTAAAGATTGGGTCCAGAAATGCATCGATAATAATTTTAGAAGTTTTTTTAAGACAGAGGCAAGTAAAAAAGGTACATCAAATGATTGAAAATTTTAACAAATTTGATGCATTAGCTACATATCGAAGACACAAGTTTAAAAGTTGTGATTAGCCTAATCCTCGCAATAAGGAGATTGCATAGCATTTGGAAGTCCACTTTAATAATTTTCTTGCTTATTTCGCCGTTATACGGTGTCTGGGCTTTACACAAACTTGCAGACAACCTTGTGTTTATTTCGTGGCAGACATTTTGAAAAGGCCCCAGAAGCCCTCGTTAGCCACCGCCACAGGCATTGGATCATTGCAACACAGGGTACCCATCACCTACCCGTCTCGGTCTTGCATAGGAGTGGTATGATGTCTTTGTCTACAGCATTTAGACACACAGGGCACCCAGGGCCAGACGGATTGGTAGGCTTGGGCGACTCTGAAATGTTCAACGGAGAGATCAGCGACAGTGTTTCGGTACCCCGCGTACATGTCAGCCCTTTTTGTTTTACTGGAAAATTCTGCCATACACTAATGGAGAAACCAAGAACCCAATGCTGTAATTTAACATACGACTCCAATTTACTAAGGTTTTTAAGCTCTACGCCCAATTAATACCATTAATAAAGCTGACTAAACAAAAATTTGAAACAGCGCTAATGATAAAACGCCTTATTTAACATGATGATGGTGGTGGTGGATTGAGCCAAAAGGCGACTTGCAATAAAAATAATTTGATGACCTATGGAATAGCAAACTCGCGCCATAAAATAAACACAGAAATGGCTGGTCACGCCAGGGGGTGATGAAGAATAAAATATTTTCATGAAAACAAGTCTTTTCTGATAAAGAATCTCTCTGGTTGAATCCTCAGCTCTGAGAAAGTTACATTTTGTCGTTGTTATTTTGCCGCCAAAAGCCGGGGCGCGCGCGAATTTGTCACCCAAAAAGTCACATGAATTTTTAGTGCACGTCGCCTATTCGTACTCATCATAGGGACCTCTCAGCTTTACGCGGGTCCGTGGAAATGATTGTGACAATCGTTTAAAAGTTGTAAGGGGATTTTTCCCCTCTTATTATACAATACAAAAAAAAAACTGGCAAAAAAACCTTTTGGCTTCTGGCAGATGTCTTCACTGATGTTATATGTTATCGTCCCAGCAAGATCTAAAAGAGCGTGGGGTGTATTAGTATAAACATAGAATTCAAAATATGAAATATTTCTAAAAGAGCAACAAGTCACAAGCCGAGCAGGTCTTATCCTTCAGGCCATGCTGCAGACATCACAGAACCATTGACATCCACCCAAGATAAGTGGATTACAATCGATGGTGTTTTTATCTTATAGCTCGTGGTCACATGGAGTGTCTCACCTGTATCGTAGTAGTCATACACCTTGACGGAGGCTGGCTTGGTGTTTTTCACCACATTCGTTTGCTCGATACCGAACCTTACGCAAACATGCTTAATCTAAACAAAAAACAAAATGTCACGCTACTATGACATGCAGTGTACCCCAACAGGACAAGCGACACCTACTTCGTCAAAGTAGAGGACGACTTTTTTTCCGTCGACTTCATACTTCATGAACCCGATGTCATGACGATTAGTCAGCTGAAACACACAATGTCGCGTGATCAGAGGTAGTGACGTCATCAGTGATGGTCACGCAATCAGTGGTGGTCACGCCATTGGTAGTCACGCATGAATTTATAGTCACGCGTGTATGACTGAATAAAACTCACCCTCTCTAGAGACTCCTCGTCCACTTTGAAGCCGGACACAAGTTTGGTCTCAATGACGGCCATGTTAGAAGCGTCCTCTCTTTTCCACCTGGAAACAGTATTCATATTAATTAAGGGTTGTCGTTTTATTATATATGTCTACAGGTTGCTTTGGTGTAAAGGAACCTAAGGCAAGCGCGCGGGAGACCTGTGGTTATCTAAAACGTTAGGGCAAGAGAGCATAAGATAAGAGAGGGACACTTTGGTATTACCCGCGCGCCATGTCGATTCCGAATCTGGCTATTTTTAGTAACCACCACCCCACCACTGCGCGTGAGGATTTGCTCCTTTTATATTGTCATACACCCCCGCGGGTTGCGGGTTGTTGTTTTGCCAACTCGATAGGAATGAAAAGAGATCAAGTAAAATAATTCGGAAGAAGAAAACAAGTCTAACTTAAGTTACCAAGATTGGCAAATATACTCACAGAAAGCTAAATCCCTCAATAGTTTGACCGACGAGCTATAAAATTCAAATCCCGACACCAGCTTGTATAATAAAAACATAATCATATAACATATAATAATCACAACATCAAAGAAATACAGGAATATCTCCCTCTTTATTTTCTAACTTTTACAAAAGCTCAGATATTTCAGCTTGCTGGCTTTGATCATCACAAAAATGCATCCCTTGTTACAAGGATAGTTTTATGAAATGTATTTTTCTTGGATTCCTTCTCAATTCACCGGTATATTCACAAAAATCAATATTATACATAATGTCTAACTAACAGATTTCGTTTGACCATTAGGAAGATAATGAATGTTGAGAAACCTCGAAGAAGCAGCAAGTTAGAGCAAAAAGATGATTGAAGCACGAGGTTTTCCGCTCTTGATTTTGAATGAAGTCTCGTTTTGGAGATCTTGCAATCCTCGAAGTACTACATCCCCTTAATAAAGCGCAACTGCCCGTATCCTTGATGCTAGAATGAAATTTTCGATGGTATTTGTGCAAATAGGGTGTTTTTTTTTTCCGTTTCATTTCACAAAATAGCGGCAAACAACAAGATGTAAATGCCAAAGCGCTGGGGTAGGGTGAGTAAAAACGCTCACGCGCAGTGGTGGGGTGGTGGTTACTAAAAATAGCCGGATTCGGAATAGGCATGGCGCGCGGGTAATACCAAAGTGTTCCTCTCTTATCTTATGCTCTCTTGGTTAGGGTACCGTTAGGTCTCACTCCTTTCTCTTCTCTCCTGTCCCCTCCCACCTCTACCACCTCGTTATCGCGCTTCGTTACTGCAGGTTTCGACGCCCTGGATACCCGAGTATGGCACTGTAACGTGAAATAGCTTGTTGTGTGGAGCAGTCGGTAGTAAGTCTGAGGCGAAGAGGAATCACGATACAATACAAGTAGTACCCAGTCTTACTCACTTAGCGCAGATGTTCAGCTCCAGAGGGTAACATAACTCTTCCCCAGTCTCCGTGGCCGAGGTAGTGAAGGTCTGACCAGTACGTTGGTGTACGCTGACCTTAAGGTCAAACGCAGGCTCCTCTTTGACTTCAAAGACATTGTATGAGACATCAGTCTAAGAAATAATGTCATAATTATTGTAAGACATTGTATGAGACATCAGTCTAAGGAATGAAGTCCGACACCATGTAAGACATTGTATGAGACATCAGACTGAGAAGTAAAGTCAGACACAGTGTAAGACATTGTAAGAGACATCCGTCTGGGAAATAAAGTCAGACTCAGTGTAAGACATTGTATGAGACACCAGTCTCAGAAATGAGGTCAGACTCAGTGTAAGATATTGTAAGAGACATCAGTCTAAGAAATAAAGTCAGACACAATGTAAGATATTGTATGAGACATTAGTCTGAGAAGTAAAGTCAGACTCAGTGTAAGACATTTTGAGACATCAGTCTGAGAAGTAAAGTCGGACTCAGTGCAAGACATTTTGAGACATCAGTCTGAGAAGTAAAGTCAGACTCAGTGAAGGAAATTGCGATCAAGATCACGTGACTTGCCTGTACGAGTGCGCATCCCTCTCCAAATGCATCGATAGGGATGGTGGTGGGTAGAATGCGCGGGGGGACCTGTGGATAGCATAAGAAGAGAGAAATGGGTTACAATGTTTAAAGACCGACTTGAGTAATGAATCATCATTACTATTATCATCATTGTTACATGGATTCACCACCAATGGCTGTACCATCAGTCTATTATCGCCATCGCCATCGCCATCGCCATCGCCATCGCCATCGCCATCGCCATCGCCATCGCCACCACCATCATCACCATCATCATCAATATTATCACCATCACCACCATAATCATCATCATCATTATTATTCATGTTGTCATTATCACTCGCTATAGTACCACCCTGTCATCATCATAATCATCAACACTATCATCATTATCATTTCTATTATTATCATTACCATATGGACTCACCACAACTCGCTGTAGCACGAGCCTGTTGTTGTCGCTTATGCGGAATTGATGCGAGAACTGACCACCAGAGAAACCCACGTCAATTCTCATCCGGGTACTCTCACCGAACACGTGGCCTGCGTACCGGGACAGCGCTTGCAACGCAACACAGGTATCCTGAGAGAAAAAAAGAAAGCTTAGTAAAAATTGCAGTCAACTCGTTTGCATAGGAATATTTCGCTTGGCTGATTTTAGCCGGGTTACCTGTGTCGAGGAAAAACCACCCAGTGCGTTTCTCTGTTGCGTCAGCCAGCGAACAACAGGGAGCACATCGGCCAAAGCGTTGCTATCGCTACCGTCGCCAATAAGAGCCATCAGAGCATATGACGTCATCTCAATCTTGGTGGACGCTGCTCTATAGTAGGGCGGGATCCAGAATCCTTGCTCCGACTTGGGCCTTTCTGGCTGGTTGTCTTCCCAGTGCATCATGCCGCCTGAAAGAAAATTCTCTGTATTTATCTTCTCGTATGAACTTCTTTACAAAAGTGTCAGTCAGTACTAGCCCCCACCGCAGGCATCTCTTGAAAAGAGAAAAGAAAATACCGAAAAAAGCGAAAACGCGAACCGGGCTCCCTATGTAGAAAGCAAAACTTTATGGGGAGAGGGGGGGGGGGGGGCTCCCTTCACTTCCCAGATGGCCGAAAGACAGGTAGCCCAAACCGCTAAGAGCGCTTTGTTGCCAATAGTTACCTGCGGAGGAGGCTATGTCAGTACTGTAGAGTACACCGCGTTTAGGCGATATTAGCTGTGTTGGTGAGGAATAACAAGCATCATCTAACATGGTCCCAAGGAGGGTGGGAAGGGCAGGGTAACCCAAGACGAAGGGGGGAGGCAAGCATCTTGTGACCCTCATCCGTATGTAGCTGGTCCATGTTACTTCTCAAGTGGGGAGGGGGGGGCAGGGAAACCCAAGAAGAAGGGGGGAGGCAAGCATGTTGTGACCATCATCCGTATGTAGCTGGTCCATGTTACTTCTCAAATGGGGGGGGGCAGGGAAACCCAAGAAGAAGGGGGAGGCAAGCATGTTGTGACCATCATCCGTATGTAGCTGGTCAATGTCACTTCTCAAATGGGGGGGGGGGCAGGGAAACCCAAGAAGAAGGGGGGAGGCAAGCATGTTGTGACCATCATCCGTATGTAGCTGGTCCATGTCACTTCTCAAATGGGGAGGGGGGGCAGGGAAACCCAAGAAGAAGGGGGAGGCAAGCATGTTGTGACCATCATCCGTATGTAGCTGGTCCATGTTACTTTTCAAATGGGGGGGGGGGGGGGGCAGGGAAACCCAAGAAGAAGGGGGGAGGCAAACATGTTGTGACCATCATCCGTACGTAGCTGGTCCATGTCACTTCTCAAATGGGGAGGGGGGGGGGGGCAGGGAAACCCAAGAAGAAGGGGGGAGGCAAGCATGTTGTGACCATCATCCGTATGTAGCTGGTCCATGTTACTTCTCAAATGGGGGGGGGGGCAGGGAAACCCAAGAAGAAGGGGGGAGGCAAGCATGTTGTGACCATCATCCGTATGTAGCTGGTCCATGTCACTTCTCAAATGGGGAGGGGGGGGGCAGGGAAACCCAAGAAGAAGGGGGAGGCAAGCATGTTGTGACCATCATCCCTATGTAGCTGGTCCATGTTACTTCTCAAATGGGTGGGGGGGGCAGGGAAACCCAAGAAGAAGGGGGGAGGCAAACATGTTGTGACCATCATCCCTATGTAGCTGGTCCATGTTACTTCTCAAATGGGGGGGGGCAGGGAAACCCAAGAAGAAGGGGGGAGGCAAGCATGTTGTGACCATCATCGGTATGTAGCTGGTCCATGTCACTTCTCAAATGGGGAGGGGGGGGGCAGGGAAACCCAAGAAGAAGGGGGAGGCAAGCATGTTGTGACCATCATCCCTATGTAGCTGGTCCATGTCACTTCTCAAATAGAAACACAATGGAACCTCCATACAGAGGAGATCTTTGGGAACAAAAAATGTGTTCATTTTATTAGAGGTACCAGCTCAATGGAAGTTTTATCTTAAGAGTTAAATGAGTGTCCTCTTAAGAGAGGTTTGCTAAATGTTGGGTAAATTGCACCAGTTACGTTTAGAGAAACAAACAAAAAAAGGTTTACGCTTATGAATATCAGAAGGGGTTAACTACCAGTTTTTAGTGAACCATGTCTTACGAACACGATTATTTGGGTATTTTGATTGATTTAGAAGGAGTTAAAAATCCAAATCCAAATCCAAACGTGGGCGTACCTTCGAATATAGCTTTAGCCTTGAGTCTGGCGATGTACACGTCTCGGTCAGCGTGACCAGCAATTGTGTGAGCGAATGCGAGGATTGCGTTACTATACGAGTCTGTAACGCTATTCTTTTTTGAAGAGATGCACTTTATTGCTTTGGTGATTACAGGATCCTGCAATGGAAAATAGACAATGACATGAAAAAGTTAGCAAACCTTATTTCATAATTTTAACATTTATCAATATTTGACTCACCGAAGGTGCCACGCCCGCCTCGAGAAGGGAGACGACAACGAACGCCGTCAGAGTGACAGGTGTGCTGACTCCGCCCTAAAGTGGTGGAGAACGCGTCAATAATCAAATAAGAAAATGTTTGGCCTACAATGCTTGGCAGTGGTGCACTGTTTAAACGAATCTTATGATGAATTGTCTGTATTTGCAGTATCTCCACGGGACGTTTATTGTCGGATTTGGCTACATATAAAGTCTGACTTATGGATTAATGACATACCAGAGAGCGATCTAGCTTATGCTTTATAGTTTTGTTTACGATAGCATGTCTATTGAGAACCGAAAGTGGAATTTTGGCCGTTGTGGGAGGGTGCGTTAGCACCCCCTGCACTCCCCCCCCCTAGGTACGGGTCTGTAACCAAGTCTCCTTACTTATAAGGAGGTCGTTAGAGCGATGACTTTTTTTTAACCTTGAGCGCCTTGCTGAAGACGTGAGACTCGACACATTACCTTGAGCGCGTTATTGAAGAGTTTGCCGTGAGGTTGAAAGCACCCTGTCTCTTGCTGTTTTTTCATAATCCATTCCTTTGTACCATTCGTCTCGTTGTCGTCGATAAAGATGAATTGACGTGCCTGCGCAAACGAGCGCAGAACGAACGCTGTGAGCCTGCGTTCACAAACACAACAACATAAGACAAACCAAAAACGTATTCTCAACAACAATTTTGTTTACACTATTGATGACAACAATAAGGATCTACGGCATGATGCTATAAGTTCTTTCTCAAGGACTTTGGCAGAAGTTGGCATGGCAGTTCTTATGACCGAAAGCTGATAATGTGTACTTATCATTTCCAAGATCATAGAAAAGCTTCAGCGATACCAGAACCATGAATTAATTATCTAATCGATAATCACGCGATTTTAACATATTTTTAGAAGAGATATAAATATTTCTTTCGGTCGTAGAACTGCCATTCGCTATCTGAACTGACAACGTTTTCTGAACTAAGTGTATACATTATGTGAGGCAGACACACTACTTGGGTCCAGCAATGACATCACACGGTCGACACTCACCACAGGCTTCCCTCTTTGTCGCGGTCGCCAAATGCGCTGTACGAGCCATCCTTGCGCTTGTAAGTCAGCTGCCTCTGATAACCTGTTGACACAAAATACATGTGTGACAAGCTAGCGTGACAAGCTTGCGTGACAAGGTTACGTGACAGGAAGCACCTTGATTCTTTATGCGACATTTCTTTTCTGACCCGAAGAAGCCGACTGCGTTTTACCAATAACAAACGGTTGTGCGTATGGTCTGGATTGTTTGACTAGATCACGTAACATTCACAAAATGTTCAGCGGGCTCTAGTGACGGGATTGTTTGACAAGGTGTCGTGACAAAATTGTACGAGCTCTGGTTGCGTGACATTTCTTGAGTAGCACTTGTTTTATATGGCTAGATTGCGTGAAAAGATTATGTGATTCGTTGCGTGATACAACACATATTACCAGTTCTAGAGAGGCCAACGACTTGCCCTAGCACCATGGCTTAAGTGACCGGATTGCGTGACAAGATTGCGTGACGCAGCACACATTACCTGTTCTGAGGTAGCCGACTGCTTTTGTACTGACATCGTCCGTCATCTGTCGTGTGCTGTTCAGATACTGCATGACGAAGATGTTTGGCGCAAACTTCACCATGTTCTGCTCTCCACATCCTGTGGGAAGGCGGAGCAGCCCGTCTAATCCGGACAAACTGGGTCCCATGAGGTCACCTTAAAGGAATAACGATACATTGTCTCCTATGTTAGACAACAAAAGCAACTCTCTAACATAGCCTCTCTGACATCAACTTGAGCTAAGCGTGAGTTCAAGACGGCTGCGAAGAAGACCAGTCTTAACTTGAAATATAACAAACATATAAAGAATATAAACCGACATATTTGGACCCATAATATCGCCTGTGGCGTGTACGGACACGCTATTTACCAATGGCAGACACTGTGGCGTGTACGGACCCATCCACTATGTTGGTCGGCAGAGAAACTTCAATCTTGTCATTAAACATCCCAGCCGTATCTGTAAATAAACATTCAAGCCATGAATATAAACAAACATTCCAAACATGTACAAACATTCGGCCGTATCTGTAAATACATATTCTAGTCGTATCTATTATAAAATTTCAAGCCGTATCTAAAAAATCATTCCAGCTGTATGTGATGTATGGATAAATATGCACATATTACTGACGATGGCGGCTTGTCAGGGATTCGCAGTCAATTTTGCTTTATTTGTATTTCTATATTTGTACTTGTAGCTTTTGTTGTTGTTGCTAATGTTGTTGTTATTTTTGCTGTTGTTGTGATTGTTTCTGTTGTCGCCGCCGTCGTTGTTGTTGTTGTGGTTTTATTTACCTCTGGGACAAATGAAACTGCTGTATGTGTACTCTTTTCTTACTCCCTCCGGCTGAAAGATAGAAAAGTTGTCATACCTACTGAAAAGGGTACAGATTGGAGAGGGGACTGATGAGTTTGAGTTTAATCGCAAAACCTGTTACATCCATTGAACGTTGAGAGAACATTTCAAGTGTAGTCACAGAGCAAAGGGAAGGAAAAAGCAAGGGGGTGCCGAGGTTGGGCTAGATATTTGTTAAAAATTAATGAAATTGAAGGTAGATTTCCATATTTCATACCTCCACCAATAGCTTCCTTTCCACGATATCCACGACCCCAATAGAAGACTCTTCACCAGCCTCTGCGCACAAGCTGGGGAGCGCGTCAGATGCGCGCACTCTCAGAGGCATGGGGCCGAGCTTCTTGGGAGTGAGAGTGAACTGGACCGACTTAGCCTCGTTTCCACACACACAGACGGATCTGTTGTCGGCCGAGTGCAGCTCAAAGAAATCGGACTTCGCCAGATTGATGCGGATCTATGAAAGTGACAGAAGGAAGTAAATAAGTTATTAATCGAGGGGGGGGGAGGTGATAACGATGACAAAAAGATGAATGCTGATTATATTAATGGTGATGATGATGATGATGATGATGTTGGCGTTGATAATGGTGTTGATGGTGGAGATGATGAGTATTTCCTTCAGCAGTTTTACAAAAAAGTGAAATTTAACGTGTGATTACAGATTAGGTAATTAATCCTAAAGTCAAATCATATTCATTACAAATTCCAAAACTCAATCTCATGGTTTTTTTTCCCAACATGAAGTCGTTGTATCCCTGAAAGGACACCTAAACAGCGCGCGCTGCTTGTGAACACGAGTGTAGCGCGCGCTGATACTTTGCCCCTTTTAATCAACTTTTAAAGACCATCTGATCGGAGCCCTGTGAGACTGAGGAAGGGTGGAACTCTCATCAACTCAAGTCTCGGTTCGTTCGAGCTTTTAACTAAACCCGCTCACCGTCAAACACTGCGACAAGTAGTTAAACACGGACACGATGACGCTGACCCGCTCCCCCCGGATCACGGAGTACGGCAACGTGAAAGAGACGAAGAAAGGCTTGAATACTGTGAGTGAGGAGGAGGGGGCCACGCCTATCCCGTGGGTGGATGACATTGCGAAGGCGCTCGCGTACCAGCTGGTGATGGTATCGGGGACTTGGGCGGTAATGACCTTTTCACCCGTGACGTTACTTGAGGAACAATTGAAACAATATGAATATGAGCGTAATATCCTTGTCACTCGTGACTTCTTTAGGGAAACAACTAAAATGCATATTTGCAGGAGAGCATAAACAAAAGATTGAAGAAAGATTAAGAAACCATTAAAATGAATATGGGGTAACGCAATATGTTACTGTCGCGGCCGCAAACAAGGACGTCACGTTGAGAAGGCATGATTTCCCGCACGCTGTTCGCCCTGATCCCAAAGAAAACTTAGTTAAGAACACAGTGATGTTTTGGTCTTTAGGAGAAGCATGCTTCAACATGGTGTCTTCGTCAATCCCTTATGTAAAACACATGACAATGCAAGCTAAATCTGTTTCGAATAAGGTTGCACTTGAGAATGTATGTGTCGTAGCCCGCAGTGGTACATGGGTAACGTGTAAATTGCTGAATTCTGCTCTCTGATACCCATGAAGCACTACGGGCTAGGGCACATATTTCTCACCGAATGCGACCTTACTGACGAAAAAGGTGTATAGAATTTAAAAAAAGCGATGAATTTATCAACGTACTTGACATTCTCCTCTGTCCATAGCCAGGTCTCGGGGAAATTCTTGCGCACGCGCTCTGGGGCCTTCTTGACATTGGCCTTGGCCTTGACCTTGTTAACCCCCGTCTGATCTGGGCGGCGTTCCTGCACCATCGGCACAGCAATCGGTCCATTTTCAGGTATAGCTTCAAAATACAGTTGCATGACATTTATTGATATAATAAATCATATCGCGTTAAAAGAAACAATATTCAATAACTTCATTCCAATGCCTACCAAAAAGCCTACAGTTTTGTTTTGCGCCCTGTGGTTGTGATTAGACGGCATGTATTTTTTAATGGTCCATCACTCTTCCAATCATGTCCCACTTGTGTCCCACTTGGTCCCAGGTTCTTCACTGCTTACCTCCCATTGGTCCCATATTTTGTCCCAGGCCTCACTCTTACCTCCACCGAGTCCCCCACTCGGTCCCATGCGCGTGATGTAAGGGTAATGGCGCGGACACGGCCTCGTCTCCACGTCGAGGTCAGAAAAGTAAATCAAACCAGCTTCCTGTGAAAGAAATCAAAAACATTTTTGAAAATGTATTTAGATAATTGGTTTTTGATAATCCGTCTCTGGGCGCCTCGAGAACGTAAAAATATGACATATATATTATGTTGCAAAATCAAATCCTGGAATCCAGTAGTGAAAAGTGTTGGTAATACGGCGCCGAGATGGTAACGCCTCACCCCCTGAACCATCCAAAGCCACCCCACCTCTGCACTGTAGAAGGCCTTAAACACATCCAGGGTGCTTCATAGCCATCACTCCCCTCATGCTTACGTAGACATCTTATTTGGGCGCATCTAGGGTTCTGCCATAACCGCCGAACCCCTCGAAATAACACACACTTACGTGTGGCATTAGAGGCATGCCGGGTTCTGCTATATCAACAACATCCCATCCCTCCCCCACACAAATACTTACGTAGAAGGCCTTGGACTGCCATAGCCAGTCCACCCCTCTAACTAACACATACGTACGTAGAAAACCTTAAAGGCATGCCGGGTTTTGCTATATCAACAACATCCCATCTCTCCCCCACACAAATACTTACGTAGAAGGCCTTGGACTGCCATAGCCAGTCCACCCCTCTAACTAACACATACGTACGTAGAAAGCCTTAAAGGCATGCCGGGTTTTGCTATATCAACAACATCCCATCTCTCCCCCACACAAATACTTACGTAGATGGCCTTGGACTGCCATAGCCAGTCCACCCATCTAACTAACACATACGTACGTAGAAAGCCTTAAAGGCATGTCGGGTTCTGCTATATCAACCACATCCCATCTCTTCCCCACACAAATACTTACGTAAAAGGCCTTTGACGCATCCACGGTGCTGCCGTAGCCGCCCCACCGGATATCTCGCTTGTTTCGCTCGATAGGCCCCCTTCTGCCGATGGGCAATGGTACGCCGCTAAACCACGGGTTGTCGCACTTCATTTTGCGCCCGTACTGCCACGTGGTCCCCACGTCATTTGACTTCAGGACCTGGATGATCTGAAAAAAAAAGGGTAAACGAACAAGTTTACAAACTGGATCATGTTAAGGCACTAGAATCACACGGCTACTCTTTGAGGCTCTGAATCTCTGTTAGGTAATCTAGCCATCGAAATAAATTGAAAAATAACCTTTACCTCCCCTCTAAGTATTATACCTTGTCTTCTGTGAGCTCATTGGCTTCTCTTAACAGATACACGCTCTTGTCCACCGCTGCCAAGGCGACTCGTGAACCGGGGGCTCCGGTCAGCGTGATGGTTACGGGCTCACCGGGTTTCCTCGTGGAATCATTGAACCTGACGGAAACCTGTAGAGAGATGATAGGTTAATTTATATTTATTTTTATTTTCCACGAGGGGAGGGGGGAGGAAGCTAAATCCCGTCTTTCAAGCGACTTTCGTTTCTTTAGATCCTATCTTCCCGGCTGTTGTCCAGCCCAAATCCTGTTTCTATCAACTATAAGATAAGAGGAAGTTGCATCATGTTGCCAAATGCTGCGTGAAGTTTGGAGAAGTTGTACACCATATATCACTGCTTTGTGCTATTAGATGTTGGGAGATGTTGAATATACGCCTACCTGATTCTCGAGTTTGTTGTCGACATCGATCGTAACGCTATCTGCAACTGTCTCCAGATCGTCGCGCACGTAAAATACGAGCACACGGCAAGACGGCATCATGGATTGCGTGATCTGCGTCAGTACAAATAACGGCAGTTATAATAGAGCTGCGTGAGAACAAATTATCATGAGGTGTGAGGCATCATGGCCTTGCATAACAGTCTTGAATAATTAGCCTTGCAACACTTAAAAAAATATGTCACTAGTTTTCCGTGACCCGCGGTTTTTACTTAAAGCAGAGTTTTCACCAGTGTACTTCCGATCAAACGTAACAATCTCCGATGATTTTTAACGGAAAACGCGAAAAATATTTCAAAATTGTGAAAGCAGTGTGTCTATTGGAAGTACCTTTGAGGATTTGATTGACAATTCAGAGCGTATGGCCTGTTAATTAGCGCAAATTATAATATATTCTTTTGTCTCTCGTCGGTTGAGGCTTCCGTCGGACCTTCGGAAGTAAACTGGTGACAATGCGGCTTAATATGGAAATCTCTACCAAAAGAAGGACGGGAGGCAGCCAGTAAGAATCAATGTAAATCTTGCTCCGATGATTACTGCAAGTTTCAAAATTCTGCGAACTTTCGCCTACGATTTCTAACAGCTAAATCGCCTTATCAGCACAAGGTTCATTAATTGAAACCTCTTATAAATTCCTTTTCTGTCTATGCCCCTCAAAGGTTTCTATCACAGGGATCAAACTTTGAACTTTTTTATCTCTTGCTCTTTGGCTGCGCCCCCCAAAGGTTTATACCGAAGGGAAGTTATACCTGAAACTTTATGAGTCCGTTAGCTACAAAGAGCTTTCCCGGAGGTGCGCGTTTGTGTCCCCTGGGTGGCGGAGGGGGCTTGGGGCGACGAATTTTCCCAATTCCTGCCTCTACTACGGAGGCGGCGGTGGTCTGGGGTTCGCTTGTGGTGTGCTCACGAGTGCTGGGTGGGCTACCTTTTGTAAAGGAATGAATTCAAGTCAAAGGCAATCACCTTGGTAAGAAATTACAAAAGTGACAGTAACTAGTGGTGATTTTGATGATGATGATGGTGGTGTGGCGATGGTGATCGTGGTGGTGACGGTGGTGGTGATGGTGATGGTAATGGTAATGATGATGGTGGTAATGATGGTGATGGTGATGGTAATGGTGATGATGATGGTGGTAATGATGGTGATGGTGATGATGATGGTAATGGTGATGATGATGGTGGTAATGATGGTGATGGTGATGGTAATGGTGATGATGATGGTGGTAATGATGATGACGGTGATGGTAATGGTGATGATGATGGTGGCAATGATGGTGATGGTGATGGTGATGGTAATGGTGATGATGATGGTGGTAATGATGGTGATGGTGATGGTGATGATGATGGTGATGGTTAAGGTAATGGTGACGGTGATGGTGACTGTGATGATAAAATGATGATGATGCCTACATACTTGTAGTGTAATTGTCTGCAGCAGTTGGCGCCTGCGTCGTGATATCCACGACACTTGGATCAAGTTTAAAACTAATTTTCTTCATCCCTGAGTGAACAAGCTTGCCACCGCACATCACCTGGTGTAGACAAAACAGAGCTTTTTAGATATCGCATAATAATTATGTTGCTGGCATAAAGTGTTTCTGTTTCAAAGACTCTTGATGTCGTGATATTGATGTCAAGTTACCTTGTAGTTGAAGTCGGCAGTGTGTTCTGGCTCTTGTAACGTGTATTGGAAGCTGATGCGGGCTTTTCCTCCAACCTACAAGTAACAGACATTCCCAAATGCTGTGTCAGAAATATATATAGATTTATTTTTTTAAATGATAACCTAATCACATCGTATACCTGAATAAATGTAATTTTAGTTTGATATTTCATAGCTGCAACATTTAGTATTTAAAGCTAATGCGTTTTTCTCATAAGGTATCCTATAACAATACCAAGAATTCCTCGATGTCAGAATAATTGTCAGCTATTGTACTAACAGGCGCGTATCCAGGATTTGCTTGAGGGTGGAGGGGGGCTGTGCCGGTCTTTCAATAAGGCCAACCTCCTGAATAAAAGTTCCAATAATTCTTCGATGTTGGGACATTGAATTCTGCTACGAGCCAATAAGGCTTAATTCACAAAACTCTAATAGCTTTTTTACACGAGACTTGGTATAACTTTAAATAATCAAGTGACCTTACCCGTGTCTTAATATAACTTATCATAACCACGTGACCTTACCCGTAGCGGGGCTTGCTGCTTCTTGATATCCAGGAAACTCCAGCTTTTGCTGAACCAGGGAGTACAGTAGATACCAGCGGTAGAATACCAATTCCTGATTCCATAAGAGTCGCCAAATATCTTCCCAGATCCGTGTCGGGCCTGAACAAGAATCGACGGTTATGACCAGTATACTTGACTTGCACTTGCGCTCACAATCACGCACTCACGCATATAAAACTCAGACATATTGGAACCACTGACGCGAACGACACGCACGCAACACGCGTGGCTACGATGCTTGGAATCATGCGCATTCGTATGAATAAACACCCGCGCGACACGGGGCTACGATTTTTGGAATTACTGGAATTCATACGCATTGACGCGCAACAAGAAACGCTATAATCCTGGGAAATACTCTCATTTGCATGCATTCACACGTTTTCAACTTAAATCGCGCTCAATCGCACACACAAACTTAAAATAGCACGCATCGCCACGCACGCAATATAAGCCCACACGCACACGCGCGTAACACACACACTGACTTATTAACGCGCCTCTCATGCAAAATCCAAATATACACGCACGCAATACAAGCACACACGTACACGCGCGTAACACGCATCAGGGCTCACACACACTATACACGCATCAGGGCTAACACACAATAATCCGCAAATAGCGGAGTTCACCTTTTGCTCTATACAAATATACACGCATCAGGGCTCACACACCCACAAATATCTTGCTCTAAAATCTGGACTCAGGAAATTTAGTATCAAATATCCAACACAATGGAAATCAAAGCGCCCTTCCCCTCCCATACTTAGAACATTCTGCACGGTCTTGCTGAGCCTTTGTATTCACTTTTCGGGCAAGCTAAGCCCGCACTTACATTTATTGAGACGTAAGTGACCAGAGGGTCGATATCGCGGATAACAAACTTGACTAGGCCGTTGGCGGACGTAAATGTCTTGCTGAACATTTGCCCTTTGTTGGTGCTGGCGGTGATAGTGATGGTCTCGCCATTCAGGGGTGTACCGTCAGGTGCATTGACACTCAGCTACAAAAACAGGGTAGATCAAATAAGGGTAAGATACAAGAGGGGAGGGGAGGGGAGGGGAGGGGAGGGGAGGGGAGGGGAGTGTGAACTTACTTGCCCAAAGAATGGGAGCCCAGGCTTGAAGTTCCTTGGAGTGCCAGAGTAGAAGTCCATCCGCACTCTGTAAGGCACCACGTCTGTTCTCGTAGTAGTAGCGTTGCGTGACACGTTAGTCGCACCCTCTGTCACGACAGCGTCCATCTGTACGCTAGTTCCGTAGTATGTGTACTTAAGGTCATCAAGCCCGAGTTCTTTGTTATTAAGAGTGATGTCAGTACATCCCTTGATCTAAAGATAAAGCACAGAAACAAAAGCTTACCTCCACCTCGATGGTCTACCTGTGATTATCGGGCTTCCTGTGCTTACCTCCCTCTCTACCTAGATGCTATACTTGTGTTTATTGGGCTCCCTGTGCTTACCTCCTTCACTACATAGATGGTCAACCTGTGTTTATTGGACTCCCTGTGCTTACATCCCTCGCTACAAAGATGGTCTACCTGTGTTTATTGGACTCCCTGGGCTTACCTCCCTCTCTACATAGAAGGTATACCTGTGTTTATTGGGCTCCCTGTGCTTACCTCCTTCTCTATTTGGATGGTCTTTCCCTCTCGTTCTCGCTGCCACCACCATTGTTTACGCAGCTTGATAATGACCTTGACTTTCCCGTTGACCTGTTGACCATAGGTGTACCTTGCGGAAAAAAAAATTGCTCAGATACAAATACACTCAGAATTAGACTTTCGCAACGCCTATCTCGGGGGCCTTAGAACTAGCCTAGGAAGGAGAATTGGGAGTGGGGTTCAGGCCCGTACCCAGGGGGGTGCAGGGGTTGCGAGCGCACCCCCCCCCCCCCCCCCCAAATCGGCCGAAGGTCCACTTTCGGTTCCCAATGGACGTGCTATTTGTAGACAAAACTATAAAGCATAAGCTAGATCACTCTGGTACGTAGCCAAATCCGACAATAAATCTCTCGACACATTCCTGTTATGACTGCAGCACTTTTCACCAAATACCTGTGGAGTATTTTTTTTTACCTGTGGAGTATTTTTTTTTTAAATAAAACCTAACGGTTTTTTTTTAATTTTTGCTTATGGGGGCAATTGTAGCGGGACTTTACATACTTGGCACAGATGGTTCCTGTGATTTCCTTGCTGTCGATTGCGACGTACGGTGGAGGCGAAATGGTCACCTCGAACTTAGGAAGCACTAGGAGAAAATAAGTGTTAAGAAGCTCAGGTTACGAAGATTCTAGGGGTAGGGGTACGACAAGCAGAGGGTGAAGGGTAGAGGAGGGGATGCACCTATTTTAAGGATTACAAGGTCTGCTGCAACCTTTCAAGCGTGCCTTATAAAAACATTTCTAGCTTGGCAAGATGATGTGTATATTTACCATATTTTGCCACTTCAATCTGCTGTACGACTTTCACGCCCTAAAAACAAAGTTGACATAATGAGGCATTTTGGATGAACGAGACATCGCTCATATGATAATATAATAATTATATAATAAAAGACTACCTTTGCTTCAGCCGTTATTTTCCATATCCCAAGTAATGGCTGACTAGACAACGGCAACTCCAAGCTAGCAATACCTGTGGCACATTATCAGGGTTAGCGTGTGGTTTTTCAGTTCGTGGTTGCACATGTTATTGCTGCACATGTTGGTCAGTGTGTGGTTGCACATTGCGATCAGCAGGCGCGTCATATGAATCATATGGAAAAAGCAGAGTATTTGAAGTTTCCCACTTTTTTCACCCGCCAAGGGAGGGTGCGCGCGCACCCTGCGCACCCCCCCCCCCCCCCCCCCCTGTGTACGCGCCTGGATCAGTGTATCATTGAACATGGTGTTCAGTGTGTGATTGCAAATGGTGGTCAGTGTATGATTGCACATGGTAGTCAGTGTATAATTGCAGATGGTGTTCAGTGTGTGATTGCGAATGGTGGTCAGTGTATGATTGCACATGGTAGTCAGTATATAATTGCAGATGGTGGTCAGTGTATGGTTGAACATGGTGTTCAGTGTATGATTGCACATGGTGTTCAGTGTTTGATTGCACATGGTGTTCAGTGTTTGATTGCACATGGTGGTCAGTGTATGATTGCAGATGGTGGTCAGTGTATGATTGCACATGGTGGTCAGTGTAATGATTGCACATGGTGGTCAGTGTAATGATTGCACATGATGTTCAGTGTAATGATTGCACATGGTGTTCAGTGTGTGATTGCACATGGTGGTCAGTGTGTGATTGCACAGGGTGTTCAGGGTGTGATTGCACAGGGTGGTTAATGTGTGATTGCACATAGTGGCCATTGTATGGTTGCACATGGTGGTCAGTGTGTGGTTGCACATGGTGTTCAGTATATGGTTGCACATGGTAGTCAGTGTATGATTGCACATGGTGGTCAGTGTGTGATTGCACATGGTGGTCAGTGTGTGATCGCACATGGTGGTCAGTGTGTAATTGTACATGGTGGTCAGTGTATCATTGCACATGGTGGTCAGTGTATGATTGCAGATGGTGGTCAGTGTATGATTGCACATGGTGGTCAGTGTGTAATTGTACATGGTGGTCAGTGTGTAATTGTACATGGTGGTCAGTGTATCATTGCACATGATAGTCAGTGTATGACTGCACATGGTGTTCTATGTTTGCCAAAGCAAATCCATATGATAATTGCAATTGTGTATCACCAAATGCTTAGGCTCACCATCGGTAAAAGGTAGATTGTTCCATTCCATCATCCGAACACCACTAGGACTCTACAAGATAACAACCCGCTCTGTATTTTATTTTGTTTTACAAAGAAAACAGTTAAAAATTGTCTCATGGAGAAGTCAAGTTAGAAAATCACGAAGTGAAACATACCTCTACTGATACTTTTTTAATCTGAGGAAAGAGAAAAAAAACTTATGTTTATTAAGCCAGGAACAGGTTTTTAATTTTTTTTTTAAAGTCGAGTAAGGTCGCTTTACCTCCCCATTAAGCGGCTTAAGGTCTGGTCTTGTTCCAATAACTCTTATGCGGACTGAAAATAAAAACTTTGTTTAATGTCATTATAATCACATGCCTAATGTGTTTTTTACGCGTATTTGTCCATTGGTATCCATGAAGTATTGCTGTGGGCTACGACACGGATTTTTGAGGTACAATCTTATTTGGTATGTAGGAAGAAAAGAAGGAAAACGGGACCGGTGGTGATGAGGCGGGAAGTAGGGAGTGGTCTGGGGGGCATGCTAACCTGTCTGGCCCGGTTTGTAGATAGGCTTGTCCGTTTGGATAAACAGTGAGTTGCTCTGACGCTCAATCGTAACTTTCTCGCTCTCCTCGAAAACTTCATCTTCGCCCACGGCGTTGCCGGACACGGTGAGCTTGGCGTTACCGAACTCCTCCTTGTTTGGTCTGAAGCCCTCGGGAACCTTTAGAGACATACGGGAAAGATTTCCAGTAAGAACTTGGCTACACACGAGACAGCGATTAATTTGTATTGGGGGTGTACTAGTCACTCATCTCCCACTTCGAAACACGTATTCATGAAAATGTTTTCCTTTATAGCAGGAAAGCAGAGCTAGCCTAAAAATGGGAAAGGGGCACTAGGTGAAACTCGAGATATCTCTAAGGTCATGCAAAAGAGCTTTGATCTAAAGAGCCTAAATTTGGTCTGAGAGACGCATTATCTGATAGGAGGAGGGGGGGGGGGCTTGCTTCTCCGGAGAAATGTTGATATTTTCAAACTTCTAAAAATGTTAAAAATCGTATTGAAATGCATATTGATTCGTTTACTTTATGCATATTAGTTTGTTTACTCTATGCATAATGATTTGATTACTTTATGCATATTGATTTGTTTACTTTATGCATATTGATTTGTTTACTCTATGCATAATGATTTGATTACTTTATGCATATTGATTTGTTTACTTTATGCATATTAGTTTGTTTACTCTATGCATAATGATTTGATTACTTTATGCATATTGATTTGTTTACTTTATGCATATTGATTTGTTTACTCTATGCATAATGATTTGATTACTTTATGCATATTGATTTGTTTACTTTATGCATATTAGTTTGTTTACTCTATGCATAATGATTTGATTACTCTAATACAAATTGATTTCTTTACTCTATAGATATTCATTTGTTTAATCTATAGATATTATAAGACTGCTATGTTTTCTCTATACATATTGATGTGTTTACTCTATAAATATTGATTTGTTTACTCTATTACATACATATATTGCATAAATAATGATTTCTAAATACTCAATGCATATGGTTTCGTTTACAGTATGCATATTAATCTATTTACTCTATGCATATTAATTTCCTTACTTTATACATATTAAAATGTTGACTAAAAACGAATTCTTTACTCTATGATATTGTTTCGTTTAATCTATGCATATCAATCAGTTTGCTCTAAACATATTGATTTGTTTACTATTAACACAAAGCCGTAGCAGGCCTCGAATTATTGAACAGATACAGAAACAATGGGGGGCACAGCCACGCCCCTACTGGTCATTTCCTTAAAATTTTTAAAAAATATCGGAGGGGGATGGGGGGGGGGCACGTGCCCCCCTCCCTACGCACACAAAGTGGCATGTCTTACCTTCAATTCTAGCTCTCCTGGAGCATCAGCAGTAAATTGTTTGTTGGTGGAAGCGATCACTTCCTCTCCCTTGTCAGTTGTTTGTAGCACGGCCGTGATGTTCCATGGTGTCGTCACGTTGTACAAGCTCACGCTCAACTTTGTTGCGTGACCAGAGCGTAACACGCGGGAGCACGTGATGAGATATGCACTGCAGGAGAAAGAGCACATGTAAGACATGCCGGAGCACGTGATACCATATCCACTGTGGGGGGGGGGGGGGGGGGGGGGAGGGGGAAACACGCGGGAGCACGTGACAGGATACTTGAGAGGGGGGGCGCAAGTAAAACATGCGGGAGCAAGTGATAATATATGCACAGGGGGGGGGGGGGGAGCGCGTGTGAGACATGCAGGAGCATGTGATATAAGATATCCACTGAAGGGGGAAGGGATGGAGAAACACGCGGGAGCATGTGACAGGATATCCATTGTAGGAGAAAAAGCACGTTTGAAACATGCAGGAGCATGTGATAAAATATCCACTGGAGGGGGGGGGGGGGGGTGGCCTAGTGAAACCCGCGGGAGCACGTGATAAGTTCTATCCACTGGGGGGAGAGAAGCACAAGTGAAACCCGCTGGAGCACGTGGCAAGATATCCACTGGAAGGGAAATGCACACAAAGAAAGCATGCGGGATAAAAAAAAAAACCTCTGGAAAAATAGGTTTGGAAAAAGCACGGAAAATAATATGGAAAATATAAAATCAAATAATATGAAAGAGGTTTTCTATATAATAGCCTCGCTGGGTTACAAAAAATGTGATTTAAGTATGTTATATGGATAGGTGAAGACGCGTACACAAGATTATATGATGAGACATGAATTCGGGAAAACATCACGTATCCGAAAACGCGGGACATGACACATGCGCAAGCGATCGTCCGAATAGCACTTTCCGCTGAAACGCGAACATAGCATTTCCCGTTACTACAACGTTTGAATTTCACGTCTCATTAGAAAAAGAAAATGGGAGACTAAGAGCAGCAATCAAACTACACTCATTTTGATAAAAAAGGAAAACGTCTAATTTTCTGTTCAGGCTGGGCATAGGCTTAGAGGTTATAGGGCTGGGGGAAGGCTGAAAATATTCTTAACAATGTTCTTAAATTTTAGTGTATATAAAAATATAATACCCTATTAAGCAATAAAAGAGATTACATTGTTATTATTAAGAACACAACTTGATTATTGGTCACACTAACAGAATATTTTGCTAGTGCTCTCATATTCTCGACATGTTCTTAGAATTTGGTGAAATTTAAGGCTGGACGTTCTTATAAAAAAGGGTTCTTATAAAGAATCGTATAGTCGCATTTACTTTTGCTTGAGTTTCCAACTATAAAAAAAGAGAATAATCCGATAAAAGTCACGCAACATTTAGCGTTATATCTATTGGCCGCAGAAGGCACTTAATTTGATTTGGTATACCTGTGGATAGGGCATCGCCATTCGCCAACACACAATAAAAGATACAGAACCATCAGTAAACAAATGCCTAGGAAAAAATATTGCCGAGGATCAAGAGTTTTTTTGTAAAAAAAAAAAAAAAAAAGAAAAGAAAAGAAAAAAAGAACAAATAATTGCCCTGCTCTCATTAACTGGGTCAATCTCCATGAAATAACATTTCGCAATACAAATGTAATGTGTTTCCGTTGTGTGGAAGAGTGCCTTCCGAGATGTTAACACTTCCTTTTGCTCTGCAAGTACCTCTCCTACACTCCTAGCCCTAGACATCAACAACAATCACGCATTTTTTTACTTATGCTTGAAAATTAAGACACCGAGGATTAGCCGAGGGATTGCTATATAATTTTTACAATTTTTTCAAAATAAGTCTAGTGTGAAGCAAATTTTACTGCTGTTGGATTACCTTTTATTATATATATTCTTTTTATACGACTCAGGACCAAACGCATTGGCATAGAAGTTTGCGAATTGTTCGATCGAAAATTGCTTGTGTGCTTTTGTAGCAATAAAGATCTCTTTAGATTTTCTTTTATCTTTAATGCAGGCCAGACATTATGTTATGCTTATAACATAGAAGAGAAATGATTAAAATCTTTACTGCTTTGTGACATTAAATGACAGAATATCGACATAACAAGACAAACATTCATGTCATTTTGCGTATAATATCCGAGAAATCCTCAAATGTTGTTTGCTTGTTTAAAAGCAACTTTATTGTCTTGTCGAGACTTTGCGAATGCCTATAGACAATCAACTATCTTTAGCAGCTATGCTAAGCTAATAAAGGGAAAAGTTCTTGTAGAGGAATTCCCCCTCTGTTTTGCAAAACAAACATACATATTTGATACAACGCGCTGCTAATGTTTTGCAAAGCGCATTGGTGCGACTTACCTTTCTGCATAAACGCAAAATCCAAGCACAAATAGCGCGAAGAAAAGGCGCCTCATTTTGGTAGTCGCGAGTCTAGCAGTTCTTCGCTCGTCTCGCTTTTTATACACCCAGTCAAATCCAAAACTGTTGCGCAAAGCAGGAAACCGTGCCTACGTTCGTCTGCCTCCCACACGTAGGAATAATACGATGTATCAAATGTAACTAGACACCGACGATAACAGATGGCACAAGAACGGGTCAACAGAACAGTCCGACTTTTTACCAAGTCAACACAATTGATTATTCTACCTTTATCCACCCTTTTTAGTAAACAAGCCTATTCAAAGAGCGATATAGGATCTATTTGTTGATAGAGGATGCTGAGAGAGAGAGAGAGATGTTTTACAGTCAGGCTCGTTTCCTGTGTTTTTTATGATTTCCCGTTCCGTTCTGTAGGCGTGACTCATACGTTGTTATAGGCGTGACGTGTCTTAAAATATGTAATGGATAAGCAGGTAGCTCGAGATTCCTGTGTTTAATGTTCGCGAGAAAATTGGGTACGAGAAAAAATTGAGTATTACATCTTATCAAGTTACTCCCCCACCCTCTTGGCACTCGCCAAAGGAAGCCCAAATATTAGAAATCTCGACCCAACAAAATGAAATGCCTGCAGGGGAGGTAAAAGTAGAACCCATGTCCCATCTATCAAATTCCTCTATTTGTAGATGCAGTCCTTCTCTGACAGGAGTAAGAGGGGGAGGGGGGATTAGGGGGTCCTGGCATTTATTTATGTTGGGTCAGTATGCAGCTCTTACAAGCTGCAAATTTGATTGGGCAAATGAACAATATCCGCACCTTGACACAAAGAACAAAAAGGATAGAGACAAAAGAACTCCTTTGTAGAACACAGGACATAGCAGCTGCGTACTTACTCTTTATGTTTGGTACTTTATTTCTTATCCTATTTAAAACAAAGTACATGACCTACCCCTCAGTAAGAAAAAGGCAGGCCCGTTCAGAGAGTTGGCAGGGGAATGAGTACACTAGGCATGCGCTCTACGTAACATTAGAACTCAAAAGTGTGGAATTCAGAATTGTCCGTACTACTCTTCACCCCACCTTGCGCTTTTCCCTAGACAGGCCACTGCCATTACATGGAGATTTTAGTATTCGATTTTTGAGGTAACTAATAAAATATCACCCAGCACTGAGTTTAGAGTAAAAATCTTTATTATAATAATACTAGAAATATGCACTTTTCAGACCAATTGGAAAACAACCTAGACATTTGGATACTGTAATATTAGCGTTACAGTATAGCTAGCAGCCCAAGATATCAGACACCTTCACTAGGGCACAAACTATAAGTTGATAAGCTGCTGATAAATTGAGCTACTGTATGGTAAAGCGACAGGTATTCATAGAGAACCATGCAAACTTCCATGTTTATAGAATGTGCCAATGTAATGGGGAGCAGAATATTCTGATGAAAATTTAATTGTGTAACTGTAATATGAATTTACAATTTACAAGACTCAGCTTGGTTCAGCTCGCCTTCAAATGGATCTGAAGCCAATGACAAGATGTTAAGGGTCATTGGGTGCTGTGAATGGTGACTTAGTTCTTCTTGGCTTTGATGTTCTCGTACTTGCTGTGGCTGCGGTACCAGACCATGAAAGGAATCAACATTGTGGGGATGGACATCAAACTGAACAGACCCCAGTCAACCTACAGGGGGAGAAAGAGGAACAATATCAGACAAAGAGAGTGTATAACTAAAATAAAACAACAATAAAATCAGTCAAAGAAAGACTGTATTTCTACAAAAAAAAAAAAAAAAAACAGTAAGAATATCAGACAAAATAGAGACTGTATGTTTACTCAACCTTTAAAATTGTATGGAGTAAGCATGTTATGTATATGTCGATTCTGTTGGTCATGACAAAAAAAATAAAAAACCAACAACCTAGTAGAAAAGTTTCTAAAAAATGACTCAAGTCTGGCCTGCACTAAAGAAGCTACAGCATCTAGTATTTTCTTGCAACTGTACTCCTCAACTGAGCTAATTTAGACCAGATTTAAGTATGGGGATTTGAAGAGCAAAGATTTGTAGAGGGGCATGTCACTTGGTATAACTGCAATCCACTACTTACCAAGTGAGGTGAGTGTTTTCTTTGGTAGTCTTTGTTACTCATGACTCCTCCCTCACCAGGGGCCGTGGAGAAGGCAACCTAACAAGAGCATATAGATCAGTGCATTGTTTTCATTTTATTTCACAGTAAAAATCACAAGTACAAAAGACAGAATAAATGGGACAAGATGGGGATTACGTCTACTGTACTGTATGTGTAATAAATAAAGAGCATCACTCGTGTGCTATGTACTGTAGTTTTGTAGAAGTCATAAGTGCTTTCTGTACTTGTTAAAGTATCTGTACTGAATCTAAGTGCTTTCTGTGATAATAAGCAACTAATTAAAGTTACTGTACTGAATCTACAGTGGGTGCTCTCTTTAGTTACCTGTTCAGGGGCATCCTCACTGGGCTTATATGTCACCATGGCAGATGTGAAGTTGAACACGCCAGACTTCAGTGGCTCAAGGATCAGAGTATGAGATACATTAGTTCCTCTAAAGAGTCGTTAAGAAAAAAAAAGCAAATGGAAGTAATCATGACTACATATGATCATCATTACAATGTCAACATTTCATTTGTTTCATAAAAAAATACTTTCTCACATAGAGAGGTCTAATTTAAAGGATACGGAACAATGGATTTCCACTTGATAGATGTAAGGCCGTGCTTGACCTTGAATGAATTCTCATCGAATGCTGTCTCAGTCAGCGTAACAGCGAAGGCAGGGCTGTCGACAACATTAACAGTAGTTATAGAATATTTACCTTACACTTAGAGTAAACAATGGTATACAACTAGAGTATAAAGCACTGCGATTTCCTTTGAGGCCTCCTTAACATGACTGACATGACATGAACTGACAGCTTTGTAAGGAATTACTGTATAACTTTATCAGAAATGTTTAAGGGATTGGTGAACTTGTTAGTCAGGTTGAGTTATAGTTGTAATATCTATTGAACTATGAAGCACAAATACAATATAAATATTGAGCAATTGGTTACCATATTTTACTGCGTATATAAAGACACCTTTTCATGCAAAAATGACTTTTAAAAAGGGGTGTGTTTTAGTCACCCAACAAAATATTTTGAAATAAACTTTACTGGGCATAAAAACTTTTTTTCATGAAATCACTTTAAAAAATAGGAATGTGTTTTAGTCACAGGTCACAGAATACAATATTTCACAACTTACTTTACTGTGTAAAAAAACATTTTTTTTATGCAAAAATGAATTTCAAGTGTAGGGACCTATCTTTTGAAATTCGCTTCTTTTAAGCAAAAATAGCCCCAAAATTCCACAACACAACAGAAAAACAAGAAACGGTATATACTCCTATTTCAAATAAGGTCACACTCAAAGAATATATGTTTTGTAGCCCATAGTGTTTCATGAGTATCAAGTTCGAGATGCTGTATCATCTTTTCTATGTGCCTGGAAACATTCACACGGTATGAAGAGACCAGGATTCAGCCATCTATTATTTTACTACTCGGGGTTACAATGCTTAAATTCTCAAGAGCAACCTTATTAGCAATAGGTGCATACAGTACTCAGGACAAAAGGTTTTTCAAGCTCTTGATTTCTCTCACCTTGATCCTACATTGTATATGGTGTAGTGCACTGTAAGGTCCTTCCCTTCAACAGCAAACTGATTAAGGATATTCTTGGCAACAATCAGACGAGCGGATGAGGATTCACTTTCAGCGCAATGACCAAGACTGGCAAGAACACCCAGCACTAAAGCTAGCAACAGCTAAACAAAAACAACAACAAGGTTATTGGGGTATCTGGATAGTTTTGGTACTATTTTCCTACTACAGTTTAATCCGCATAATATAATTGCTGTAGTCTTAATCATAAACTTAGACGGATACACTGAATGTAACTGCAAAGAAAAGCATTCTTACAGTGTACTCTATCTAAAAATAAGACACAGTGTCTGTGTGGATCAAGGCCATAGGATAAACATAGCCATTATAAGACCGTAATCTTAATAGTTATCGGGACTATAAAATATAGAATTCATCAAGAGGGGGCTGTGAATAACAAAATAAGGAAGGCCAAAGAAATTTCTAGTGAATAGAATAAACTACACGTGAGGAAAACTACACAAAGAAAAAGCCGTTTTTCAACCCTTTTGAAGCATTTGTGGGTAAACATACGGTGACAATAGTAAAAATATATCCTAGTAATATCGAATTAAACTTCTTTTTGTTTCTTATTTCATAAAATCTTACCATTTTTGCCAGAACCCCTAAACGTTCGACCGGCTGAACAAGAACTACAAAAAGAAAAGAGAGAAAGAAAGCTTGGATGACGTGTACGGAGCACACTTAAATGGGCACACCCGCTGACCGACATAGCTGCTTTCTCTCCACAGCGATACCCGTATGATGAAATGCTAGATTTAATGGTTTTGTAGTGTGAATGAAAAGTGACAGATTTTTTTGGCAAGCATTGATATTATTGATAAAAGATTTATGATACCGCTAGTACTTTCTGGTTAATTCCAAGTTAACGTTATCTCCTTTCGCTCAATTTTGAGTGCTCTATTTTGCAAATTTACGTAGCATGTAAACTAAATCTTAAAGTCTTAGACTCGGTTGTCTCATTTTGTAAAGAATAAAAAGAAATGTATATTTCTTTACAAGTGAGTCTTGTTACTATGGGTTCCCTGTGCTGTTACCAGTCCCATTGATGGGGGCGTGACGTCACGTCGCGACCGATGTCTTAGTGATTCGAGGCAAAGAAAACATTCGATAAACGAGACATGAGAAACGGCCCCTCAAAATACAACATGGACTATCACAGTGAGGGAAATCGTAGAATAACGTGATGTAGGGCTATATTTCAGGAGCTATCACTGAAGAATTTGTTGTTTTTTTTCTCCAGGAATCTGCTCTTTTGATTTTGTTTAGCTAAACTGTGTACATAACGAGCTGGAAACGAGGCCCTGTCTCAGGAATCGACCTGTTGTTTTATTGTGTATATACTCATTTTCTGATATTCTAAATGAAACCAGAAGTTCCTCAATTATTCCCTAAAGGCACAAGTTTTAACATGTCGACGAATATCGAAGAAGAAGTGGAAAAACTTACCCAAGAAGGACATCAACAGTTGGCCGATGGTGACTTGGATGGCGCGTGTAGCGCTTTCGAGAGAGCGACGACTCTCGCGTCACATCTGAGGGAGGGGTTTATTGAAAGAGCTTGCTTTTTCAACCTGGGAGCTTGCTATGTCGCCAGAGGGGACGCCAAGAGGGGTATAGAGTATCTAAAAAAAGCTCTACCACCAGACAAAGACAGTGATGGCACGGCGAATTTCGCCGATTTACAATACAACTTAGGACTTGCGTATGATGCTCTAAACCAACTTGAACTCGCAATCAAATGCTACGAGCAAGCAAAATGCGAATATGAAGCTCAGAATAACAGAGAGATGCAAGGTGAGACCTTGATAAAGTTAGCTGTTGACTCTGTTGCCATTGGAAAGTTAAGGAACGCGGCCGACTTTTATTTGGAAGCAGGTAATGTCTACGAGAGTTTGAAGGACAAAAAAAACCAAGTGCTTTCACTCAACAGTCGTGCTAGCATATTTGGCGAGCTTCAAGATATCGATAAATGTGCCGAGACGTTACGGATGGTCGTAGATCTATGTGAAGATCTCTCAGACACAACTCTAAAAGGTAATTCTCGCGTGCTAAACAATGTCTTACACTTTACACACTGTTATTGGTGTAAGAGGTATTTGACAACCACTTAAACGCAGTGTTTGTATTGAGGTTTGGTGGTGACGGTTTACCACACGACACCTCTTGAAGACAAAAAGAAAATTGTTCTGCTTGTTCAAAGCTACCCCGAGCCGGCGAGGCCTAAATAAATGCAAAAAGGATAATGCTTTGGAAAATCAATATGCTGTGTTATGAAGTAAAAAAGGATGGTCACATTCTCACCTTCTTCTTCCATTCTATCTTTGCTATCTGATTTTTACGCACATACATGTAGGCAAATACTGTATGTAGGCATCTTGTTTAATGCTTCCTTGTTACCTTTTTTATAACGCTTGTTAGCACTAAGAGGCTATAGTTGTCAGAGCTGTCAGCTTTGCGTTGTTCAGTGTTGCAGTGTAATTTATACCACAGTAGACAAACCATTAGTAAGCTGTCACAATCATTATTGACCAAATCCTATTCTTTTCAGAGACAAAGTTGATGATACTTTTGGCTTGTTTTACTGTATTTTGTCTTTTGAGTCATTGAGAGTGATAGCTGCTAATCAAAACCTAATGCATTTACAGGGAAAGTGTACAATGACCTCGGCTTGTTGTACAATAGCTTGAAGTCTTATGATAATGCGGCCGAGTGCTTTGAGATTGCTATTCCATTGGTAACTACCTCTGGTCAAGATGAAGAGCTTGAAGCGGTCTTACACCAGAATCTTGGTGCAGTGTACAACCAGCTGAGAAAATACGAAGAAGGGATCAAGTATCATTCTCATGCAATTGAGCTTCATGGTATGTTACCTATTTCAAATAAGGTTTGAGTCTGAAAATCTGTCATAACCCCCAGTGCTTCTTGGGTAATGTATCACTTGCGCTATTGCGCCCGGTTCCTAGAAAACAGTTGAATGCTAACCCAGGGATAAATGCCCTTTTTATCCAATCAAATGTCAAGATAGCAATATTTATCCCTGGATTAGTGCTAACCTGCTTTCTAGGAACTGGCCCCTGGTCTCTGAAAGCAATATCTAGAAGGCTTTACAATAAAACTTACTCAATATATCTTTAGAATAACCATATGTATATTACAGGGAGGCTATGTGCTGTCTTTTCTAGACTTACCTTTTATTCATTTTTTTAAACTCTACTCTCACTGATTTTATAGGGAAATTGGGTAACCGCACAACACAAGGACAGACCTTCTGCAATCTGGGCTTTGCTCAAAGCCAACTTGGAAATTTTGAGGAAGCTGCAGAGAGTTTCCTTCATGCAGTACAAGCCTCGAAGGATGGACATGATAAGAAAAGTCACTGGCAAGCTCTTGAGGGTCTTGCAGCTACCTACTTTCTACAAGGGAGCTACACCAAGGCAGTAGAAAACTACAAGAGTGCACTGTTTATCCTCACTACATCGGGAGAATCAGCTGTTGAACACAATGATAGAATAGTGAAGAAACTTGCCGACGCCATGGAATGCCAACTTAAATTTGGTGACTCTCCGAAAAGAAATAACAAATCTCGAAGATCGACAAGAAAGAAGAAGAGCCCTAGACATGGCAAAGACATAGCAGATAAAGGAACTAGAAAGTCCAAAAGGGTTGGTAGAACAAGAGAGAGGCAAGGTAATCATAAGTTGATTGCCAGGGGTATACAGGGGGATGATGATGATGATGAAAGTGAATCATACACACATTCAGAAGACTCTAGTGAATCTGATAGCGACAGCGGACGTTACATAGAACCATCTTGGGAACACAGACAGAAACAAGGCTCAGCTGAGGAGATAAAAACTCTGCAACTATCTGGTCCATACCAGAAGCTTGTCAAGGATGATAATAGAAATGATTACGAGGAGGCAGATGCTGGAGCTCAACACAGAAAAAAGGATGATGACTATTCCACTACGAAGCCTAGAGCTCACAGAGAGGCTTACTTAGCTTCTATTGCAGCATCAAATCATGATGAACCAAGCCAGAGCTCATCTCCAGATAAGACGACATACAGTAAAAACCAGCAGTCCAAAACTTGTGTATTGCAATAGCACAACTTTGCTGGTAACATTATGAGAAACACTTATTTTGGTTGGAGGAGTGTACCGTTCTGATATCAAGTGAGAGCCACTCACTTGGGATGGGGATGGGGGGGATGAGGATGGCACAATAAAAATATATTTTTAAGCTAACTCACTCACATATTGAGAAAATAGCCCAGAGTATAGACATTACATGAGACTAGTCTGAATACTAAACAGCATTCTGTTCCATTGCTTGGTTGCTGGAAGATGCACAAGAGAGCTCATTTAATCATAATCAAGTCTTTGACAATCTCACAGGCAATGTAGGAGCTAGAAAGGGTTTTCAAGGGAAAAATGCCAATATTTTCGACTGGCATTACAGGCCATCATAGGGAGTGAATGAGTTGATTTAAAAAAAGATTCTAAGTAGAGCTGCCTGCTTATTAGATTCCAAAAGCAAATAGTTAAGTGTACCTTTACACCTATTCACAACTGTACTGCTATTGCAATATTTTGTTTCCTTATCTATTGGGGTCAAAGACATCTGTTATAAACCTCAATCATTCTGTAACATTGATTAGTTTGGGATAACCATTTAGCAAGTTTTCAATATCATATTTTGTCAGAACAAAAAGACTGTTTGCAGTCTACAGGCAGTACTCCATCTACTCAAACTCTCAAAGGGATTTAAGTCATAGAGAGTAAAAAAAAAAATCCTTTGTATGATGAATAGAGTGGTTTTCAAAATCCCATGCAACAAAATGTAATTGTTAAAGTGTAATAGTCAAGCCAGAACAAAAGAGAACATATACATTCTTAGTACTAAATAAACTAAATAGTATTTCATGGGTTATTGAAAACCACTCTAAGCCTAGCTGATATTTAAAGGTTTTCTTTAAAGAAGGCCAATTACATCAACATTTTGTGCTCCCACTCAACAGCGAGTCACACAAACATTTATTTCCCACAGCTAGTAACTCAAGCAAGTAACCAAGAAATTTTCAATCAAATATTGCCAATAGCATATCAGACCTCATTCATAGAGAGATGTTATTTTGAAGTTTCTTGGCAAATGAACTGCTGTATTTTTTAATGATAAATAATAGCAAAGGTGTGGGTGATTGACATTCTTTAAGGTTAAAAATTAGTTGGAGATATGGCCTGTAGCCCATTTTAATAATCTGCTGCTAATTGTATATTTAAAAAAATCTGTGCTTTACCAAACAAAACTGTACTCACTGGGAAATATTTTTTATATCTGATAACCCCTTACTGATAATATTTGTAATAGAGTATATATTTTTATCAAAGAGAGTTAAAATAGTGTGCATTTTGAAATAGCTGGTTACTTGGCAAATCCTAAAATATATAAGTTGGCAGAATTCAAGTAATGTATTATTATAGCAGTCATTTTAAAATTTAAAAATCTAAAAACTGATTGCATAGTAGACATGCCCAATTGTTTGTCTAATAACCAGTTACCACGAAAAGCATGTTTTATATTTACTGTATGATTGACAGTGAAATAAAGTAAGCAGCAATTGACATCTCTTTTATTGGGTTATACTGTTTTTTTACAACTAATAATTTTGTCTTTCATCCTTGCCTGTTGTTAATTTGGGGCAAGTGGGCCACAACAATAGATTTGCTTACTGTTTACAGAGCTGTGCAAATGTGGCCATGATTTTTAAAATAAACTTTACCTAGATGCTTGACCCCAGGGGTAGTACTGATACAAGCATGAAAGGCCGTACAACAGGTTTTGATTTTGCGGGGTTATTTTGTTTCGAAATGCCATAATTACAATCTTTCTGTTCATAGAAAGGAGTTAACCATAATGTACTTTCACAGTGTATTTGTGGTTTTGAATTGAGGGTGTGGCATTTTGGGTTGTTCAAAGCCGAGGTTCCCCACCACTCTGGTATAAAGATCATTCTCCCTCTTCGAATTTGAAATCTGCATCTCTATATACAGACTCTTGTGCCTTGCCCACAAGAAACCAAACACCTAGCTTCACATAGCCACACTCAATTAACCTCACGTCAGCAAAATTCACAGTAGCAACACAATATATGACAATTTCTTGGAGTGCCTGTTTACATCCATGGCTAGATTCTACTCAGTCTTCCCCTGGAAATCCTGTGACAGCCGTACATACACCACTTTGGTTATTTTCAGGATGACAAAGTAGACCACACATTGAATAAGCAAGGCACCAAAACCTCTATAGAAGCCAAAGATACCTTCCTGCTGATAAATGGTGCGAAAGCAGTCCAACATTGAGAAATAATTTGTGCTCAAGGGTATGACATCTGCTGCATTGTCCAAGTCATCTATGATTGTTCTTGTCCCCTGAATGTACAGACGATGCAAGACAGTCTCAAAAGGGTAGAGTATCAGATCTGGGACCACAAACGCCATAAAGTTGGCAACAAGTTCGGGGTAATAACTTTGAGTCATGTCACTTGTGGGGGGCGGGTCCTCGTTACAGTCTCCATATAGTCCAGTATGGCCCATTTTAATGAGCACAAGGTGCTGAATAATGGACTCCACAAGATAGTGTAGCATCCCGTGTAGGATGGTAGGCGCAGCAATGGTCCACATGGGTAGTAGCCTGCCATGACGTCCAGATGACCGATTCCACCCCACTAGGCGGTACAGCCCATCTTTAAAGGTATCTATGACACCATAGCCATCTTTTATACGTTCAGTCTGTAATCAAATTTGACAGACAAAGGGTTAAATTTTACAATAAAAATTACGGTTGAGGTGTAAGGATGTTTAATAATTACTTTACCCACAGATTTGGTCTCATATGAAAAAGCAACCTTTTTTGTTTTCAAAAAGATCTGCATCCACATGAAGCATTTTCATTTAGAAAAGACCATTTCTATGAAAATACAGAAACAATAAGAAAACAATTAAAGCTCTACTGTGCATGTCTTGGCCTACTACAGTTGCTTGTATACAAAGTTACTTTTTCTTTGTTCAAGAAGGACTGAAAGGGTTTTGTTTTCAAATTGTTACAGACAGGGGGGGGGGGGGTTCAAATTGTTCTATTTCGTATATGGTTTTTGTGCTGAGGTTTGGATGATACTGGTATTCATATATAAAAAAGTTGCTATTATGAGCCACACAATAACATTACAGTAGCAAGTTAATAGTAAACCAAAACCCTTAAACAATTTATCAGTTCTCACCTTGACTGTCTCCACCAGACTTGCAGCAGCAATGGGCATACTAAAAATCAGCCCAAGACACTTCAGCAACAGGTGAGAGGCAACTTCACTCATTGACATCTCAGAAGATGGCTTATCCCTAAAAAGATGCACAGTAAATTTTATTTAACTTGAAGCTAGCTAAAAAATGTTTTGTACTTCACCTTTCTTTTGTCTATAATTATTTACAATATCTAATTGTTTTTAGTTTGAAGGGAATAAAGTTGTTGTTGCTAGGGTGTCAGACATGTACCCTGGGATTTGCACAGGGCGTACACGCATCCCAACTTGACCAAAAAAAGTATTTTATTTTTGAAAGATTGTCAAGATTTACCCATTTTCCATGTGGATACTGTACCTATGCCTGCAGAACCTCCCTTAGGAAATCCTGAGTAAATGCAAGTGTTATTGCAGTATTGCTATTGTTCCAAGAGTATAAATACTCACTGTGGAAGTTGTGTCACTGCGCTAATAGCTGCTTCACTAAAAAAGTTGACAGCACAGACAATATATGTACTGCCATAACCCTTCCACAAGCAGCTAGCACCCTGTAACACACGAAGAACGAAATGAAATTAGCACTGTACAAATCACAATAAACGTTTTCTTTAAACATATTCTGCTAAACCTGAAATCATAAAGCAAAAAAAAGCTCGAAAAAAATCTGAGTAATAACGACTTTTATTCTTCTGCTTGAAATATCCAATACTAAATATTGCCAAAGAGTGCTCACAAGATACAGTGTAATTGATTGTGTGACAAGTATCTTTAATTAAAAATAATACAACTAAAATATATCTAAAATGAATACAATTAATAAAACCGCAATCACCTGTTTTCTTTCCAGTTTTATCATAACCTGGAAAACTGAGAATGGTGTCACATGGTAGCGTTGGGCGTTGCCATTAACCTGGCATTGACGTCTGAAGACCAGGAAGGGGTGTGTTGCAGCTTGAGCAGCAAGCATGCTGTGGAGGTGATTTTTAATAATCAGAACTGAATATAACTGAAATTATATACCAATATTAAAATTATCTATAACAGATACACAGTGAAACCATGTTAACACATGCATGCAAGAAGAGTTCAAGTTTTAGGGCCCAAGAATTCTCTGGTGTTTCGAGAAACAGGCGCCAGGACTAAAAAATGTTCAGTACAATTTTGTTTTTAACAACTATGACTTTTTTTAATCCTATAACTAGAAATTAAGTTCTTGTTAAACAGATTCTGAGATAACAAGATTTGTACCTGAGGGCACCAATACCAAATCCTGTCAGGCGTTGAGCATTTTCTGCAAAAAAATAAAAATAATAAATGAATAAAAACAATAAGCAATACATATATTTCATGACAATCAAGTAGCCATGATATTTATACATACATACATTTATTTTATTATTATAAGGACACATAATTTAGCAGGGACACTGGTAAAAGTCGATTGACGTATGCCTGAGCTATTACTAAGAATAATAAGTGTCATTTTAGTGCCAGTAATCCAAGCTTATAACATTTCTATCTACATTGTTAATCCACAAAGGGGTTACCATCACTGTGGGTATAAATTAATTGTATAAGTAAATAAATAAATAAATACATTAATTAATTAATTAACTAAATAAAAAATAATAAAAATAGAAATGATAATAATAATAAAAATAATAATAATAAAAATAATAATAAGGCAGAATAAAAATAATAATAGGGCAGAATAAAAAAAAAAGATGAAATAAAGTAAAAAGATAAAAATCGTTTAAACAGCATTATTGGTATTAATATAATTTTATTAATTTAATTTTATTTTTTTCGTTCTCTAAAAATATCTGCACTAGTGGAATCCAGGGTAAGGCGGGGCAGCTTGTTCCATTCTTTTATTGTCCTACAGAAAAACGAGTTCTTATAAGCTTCTGTTCTTGGACATAACTCGATAAATTTATCTGGATGAGAGCTGCGTAATTGGCGGGTGCGTCTATCAATATTGTCTGGTATCTCAAGTGCTGATTTTTTGTTAACAGCCTTGTAAAATAATGTAAGCCTGGCATCCTGGCGCCTTTTAGAGAGAGGGGGCCACTCCAAATCGTTTAGGATGTTTGTGACTGTGCCAGGAGTCCTATCCCAGCAATTTTTAACAAAACGACCCGCCCTCCTTTGAACCTTCTCAATCTGTTTGACGTGTTTCTTTAACCATGGATCCCAGGCAGAGCTGGCATACTCTAAGTGTGGAAGAACGAGCGATTTATAAGCAGCTTCCTTAATGTTCTCTGGGCAATTGCTTAGGTTGCGCCTGAGAAAACCTAAGGTCTGGTTGGCTTTGGACACTTTGTTGTTTATATGCCAGCTCCAGTCAAGTGTGTTTGAGAGCTCGACGCCTAGGTATGGATGGTGTTCAACTGGTTTAAGGATGTGGTTCATCAATGTGTAGTTAAATACTATAGGTTCCCTATTTCTCGTGACTCTCATAACAAAACATTTTGTTGGGTTAAAGGACATGAGCCATTTCTCTGCCCATTTCTCGATGGAGGTAAGATCAGACTGGAGCTGATGTGCATCAGAAGTATCATCAGCAAACAATCTTATGGTAGAAGATTTACAATCATTGCCGATGTCATTGATGTAGAGTAAAAACATCAGTGGGCCGAGAACGGTCCCCTGGGGCACACCAGATGACACACTTATAGGGGCAGATGAGACTCCATCAACAAGAACGGATTGTTCCCTATGTGTTAACCAGGTTGTAAGCCAGGTCTTTAGGAGACCCCGAATTCCATAAAAATTCAGCTTGGAAATAAGCCGCTGGTGGGGAACAATATCAAAGGCTTTACTAAAATCCATGATGATCAGATCAGTTTGTCTGCCGAGATCTAGAGCTTTCCCCACATCCTCTAGGGTGGTTATTAATTGCGTTTCACAGGAAAAGAACCTGCGAAAACCATGTTGGAACTTGACGAGGATATTATGGGTATCAAGATGATTCATTATGTCATGAAAATAATGTGCTCAAGTATTTAACAAGGCACAGCAGTCAGTGAAATAGGACGGTAGTTGGAAGGGATATTCTTCATTCACATTCATTTCATATTTACTACGAATGCCTTTTGTAAACATGGAGATATATTTTAGCACCTTCTGAAGCAAGCTGTTTGTACTAGCTAAAAGGCCAAGTAAATACCAATCTTTACATATTTAAAATCACATATTCATACTATACATAAGGCGAAGAAGAAACGGCCAATTCGAGAAAATTCAACAAATCTCAAGGCGGATTGGCTTATAGTTCTACACCCTTCGAAGCGATGGACAAAAACATGCAATTTCTTACCAATTTTAGGTTCATTTGGCATATTTGTAGAGAGCGAGTTAAGGACAGACTCTTCAGCTGTAGGTACAGGATCTTTTTCCGCCATGTCGGGTTGTTTTATGGGTTGATGTGAGCCCGTATCCACTCCTGGTAGACGAGCAAACACCATTATTGACCCGATACGCCCGCCGTGCCACCAACCCTTGGTCAGTGGGTATATGTCTGAGATTCTCTCGGAACACAGGGAAACCACAAAGACCTGAATACTCTATTCAACATGGTCTCGAGAATGAATTAACGATTATCCTTAAATGTTATTTGACCACTGAATTAATGATAGTCATTAATTCATTGTCATGCGCAAGGCGCGGATGCTAAGGTGTTGTTGATCACATGGTTGACTACTCAAGCATTCAATTGCAAGCATTGAAGCAAGCGAGGATGACTGGTAAGCGAGGTCGATACCTTTTGAAATACTTGGCTTAAAACGATTTGTTTTGTCAATTGTTCATTGAGCGTGAAATTTTTATTCAAATATTTGATCTCTCGTTTTGACAAACTTCGATTTCGTAGTTCAAATGCGGGAAAAGTATAAAGAAATCCTGATCGATAAGTACGATGATCTATCACGTGTGGAATGCTTCGATCGTTCAACGTGATCCGAAATATTTCTGAAATAAGCTTACAAAAGCAATGGAGCATATATTAGCTACCATGCGATAATACTCTCGTCCATGGTCCCCATACAGCTGCTTTAGTTCAAGAAGAAAGGTTCCCAAGTCAAAGTTGTTTGCACGTCTAAACCATCCCTGTTACATTATCTTCGGCTGCTAAACTGTTATAGCCAAGTTGGCTTAAATATGCGTACCAAATGTACTAATATGTTATTATAAACCAAATATATATTCCGAATACCATGCTTTCTATCAGCGCTATTTTATAATTCAGGATAAATTGCAGGAGTGATATTAGACATCTATTTAGATACTTCATCCATCCTTATGCAGGACTCCCGGATATTGTGATATTATCAGATACTTTCTAATCAGATGCTATTAGATATCCATTTAAAGATACCCTCAAGCTCCTCCTCTATGCGGGACCCCACGAACTCGATATTAAATATAATTATCCTCATTTTTACTAAGAGATTACATTGCCAGCAATAATTTACACAGAATATATAAAAATATAGATTTTTTTAGTGATATGTTATGAAATTCTGTTTATGGTAATGTTATGCTTACTTTACAGGCCATGCAAACTTTACAGGCCATGCAAAAAAAAAACTTTAATATATTGTAACACATTTTATTACTTTTTTATTAAAAGACAAACCACAGACACCAAACAAAAAGATAGTACCGCGGCTTAAGGTATGACATACAGTGTTTGACTCAATAAGAAAGTCTCATCTTTTTTATAATTTATCATGTTTATAATACTGTATTAATAGTTACTGCTAGTCTTCTATGCATCATGTTTGTGAAATTAATTACGCTAAAGATTGAAAATTGCTGCTCTTTTTTTCTCCAGGTATGCGCATAGAGTGATGGGATAGCCTCTATTGTAACATGGAAAGCAGGCATTGTCCTGAGCATTATCTGCTTTACATGTCACAATGGTGGCCATTGTATTGAAGCGGATTGTCTCCAATTGATTCTGTGTGCATACCTGGATAAAAAAGAGCTTTGTTCTTAGTTGTATGATAATTTATTTTATTAAAATTTCTGTTTTTATTACCATAGGCCTGTCCAGAATGTGGTACAAATTGTCCTACTGCATGTCGCAGCTGCAAAAATGAAAACTGCTCATACATTTTTGCGAAGAAGGTCAAGTCGAACCATGATGCTATTGAAAAGAAAGGGACAACCAACCCAACCAATCAGAAAGACATGATGTATTATAGGGTGTGTGATATTAACAATTACAATAAAATTTTTCATCTATTATACACCAAGTGTCAAAGTTCACGTTTTCTAGTATCTAATTTTGGTAGAGGGTGCATCACCTGAACTTGAAGAAATTTGACGGTTTCCCCAGGCAACAATGATGGCAACAGTACAATTTAAGTACTGTGAATTAAACTAAACCGGAAGTCACACAACTTTTGCATTCATTCATGTCAATATTTACAAATGGTTTACATAGAGTTTGCTTTTTGTTCCCTCACATTTTGCATTCACATTGTGACACTTTCTATGATAATAAAGCTTTCATTGACTGGAACCTTGGGAAAGCATTGTTTTGTGTTAAAATAGGACAACAAAACCTGCTGTTTCCCTCAGTCCCAGTCAATAAAGTGTTAATTAATAGGTTTTCTTAAAGGTGCCAGCTCAACCACACTGTGCACCATGTGCAGATAAAGGTGTGTATGCAGAACCACCATATCGCATTTGGAACCTCTGTGTGTGAGCAAAAGAAGGGTAAGGTGCCAGCTCAACCACACTGTGCACCATGTGCAGATAAACACATGTATGCAGAACCACCATATCGCATTTTAGCCCAAGATTTATGTCTGCAAGAATGGTCAAGGATTACATAATTAATAAGTTATCATTTTGCATGACACAATAATAGCAATTAAGCGAATACATGCAGACATGCACACTCAGCAGTCTTCAGATTATGTAATCAGTTTATTATGTTGCAGCTAAATGTAGTCTAATAATGTATCCTTAGACTATTGCACTGTCAGCTTAAATTTAAGTTCTGTCCCCTCAAGTCACATTCTTGGAGCATGTTTCAAATTTCATACTCTGGCCTCACAGCATTGCATATTTATTTGATTCTAGGCAGACGTCCTGCATCAGAAACACCAAAATGACATTGTCATTTTGACATTTAAAAAACATGGTCTGGGCACAACAGTAGAGTGCTATGGCACAGAAGGTGCCGGTGCAGCCTTTGTTGGGCACGAGGGGGAGAAGCCTGCCCATGAACTTGGGAAAATGGTTAAGAAAATGTTTGAGACGTTTATGGAAGGTGAGACTAAGGACTGGGAGACCACAAAACATGGAACCCCTGGTCCATGTACCACCTCCTTGGACCACCCCTAAAACTGCCTAAAAGCTGAGACAAAATGAATTTGTGTGAATAATATAACAGCAGTCTATGTGCCTCTACCGCCATCTTGGAACATTATCCACTAACCATTCCTAATGAAGGGTATAAGAGGAATATATGTTGTAGGGGTGTAAAGAATGTCCCCACCCCAACCCATTCTCCCATATCCTTTATAAAGAGTTTGCTATTTGTTTTTCTCTTCTCACTTCAAACTTTTTTCATTTCTTACATAATTGATCTTGACACAATATCAAAATTTGTGTCCGCTCCACTATTTTATCAAAGCATTATTTCCATTTTCAAGTTTTAGTTGCATTATTGAATTTACAGTAACAAAAATGTTTGGGTAATTTTTAATGATGGCCGAAGTTGTTGAAAAAGGTTGTTTAAGCTTTGTTTTTTGTGTTTTATCATTGTCATTATTATTGTTATTCACACAACTGGCTTTCAAAATGCTATAAAAAATTAGTCACAAATATGACTGAAAATGTTGAGGAAAATGATCAGTTGTACAAGTGATCCATAAAAGTCCAATATCAAACCATGATTTATGATACCACCCGATGTTTTTCTTATTTCAAGTGGAAAAATTTTCTTATGAAATGGGAAGGGTGTCAAAATCACACGAATTACCATAAGAACTATAACATGCACCCTTCTTGTTACTAACACCAATAATTTTCCTATCATTAGAGGCCGTTAGGACAACAACAATGCAATATCACTTTGCTTGACAAGCTAAGCTTGGTGAGTGTTTTTTTTATTTCACTTTTTTTGTTAGTTGAAAAATCAGGGAGCTATTTTTACTAGTTGCATGGGAAAGGTCAGAAAGTATACTGACCAAGAGTAACAGCCGAGATCAGTATTGTCAGATGCCCCTGTAGCAAAATGTCCTAAATCATATTTACTTTTATTTTACAGATCCTGGAAAGAGAGGAGCTCCCAAAAAGGTATAATTTAAAATTTGTATAGGCGGATGCATTAAGATGTCTTTGTCTCATGCTGAAAAATACAATTAGGGGCATCTTTCACTGGATCTGGAAAGGAGCACAAGCACAAGACTCCAATCCAAATTTCAAACCTTTTGCCACCAAAATTCTCAGGTTTACTGAAGGGTGGTTAACACTAGTGACCTTGACTGCACTAATCATTTGACTGCAGTGTTGTCCAGATGGAGTGGGGGCATAGCGTTTCTCAGTTTTGTTCAAGTCTAATCCTCCACCCTTCCCCAGGACCATGGGGGTAGGGGTTTCAATTGACTAGTGCATAATGGTATCAGATAGGCATCGTTTTGGCGTTCTCTCTTATACATTTCTTAAAAGATAGTAGAGGATTTAAAGTTAAAAAGTCCACTTTCTTTGTTGGTTTTCCAGCTAGTCTTCCAAAATTTTGCCATTTGTGAATATGTATAATCTGGTGTTTTCTCGACAAACGTGAAATAATTCCAAGCCCTTTCAGCATGTTAATTGTATGCTTCACTTTCAGCATGTTAATTGTATGCTTCACTTTCATCATGTTAATTGTATGCTTCACTTTCAGCATGTTAATTGTATGCTTCACTTTCAGCATGTTAATTGTATGCTTCACTTTCAGCATGTTAATTGTATGCTTCACTTTCAGCATGTTAATTGTATGCTTCACTTTCAGCATGTTAATTGTATGCTTCACTTTCAGCATGTTAATTGTATGCTTCACTTTCAGCATGTTAATTGTATGCTTCACTTTCAGCATGTTAATTGTATGCTTCACTTTCAGTTAATTGTATGCTTCTTCTCTATGGTATTTTAGAGATGCCATAGCTGCAATGACAGCAATGCCCTTGCACGAAGAGTTTGTACAACGTGCAAGGCCCCTTTCCCTCCCCCAAAAAAGAAGGAAATGAGGGGGGATGGGAATATCACCCACCAAAGAGGACATCTTTTCGATAGGGTAAGATTAATTATTATACTGTATTGCGTAATCATACAAAACAAGCTTTAGAAAACAATCTTTAGGAGATTTCCCGGACAACTCCCGTTATATGTTCATTAGAATAGCCAATGAACAGGGTGGTAAAGTGTGTCTTCGTGAAACGAGATATGGCCGTTTTACACTGCCGAGAAACATGAAATCGTCCATTTTCCATCTCCGTGGAACGTGATCTAACATGATTTAGCAGTTTTGAGTCTACGTGAACCCAGATCTAGCTTATAGTTATTTTCTAGGCGCTGTTTGTTTCAGCCAGTAAAACGTGGAAAGCCATTTTTATGTCCGTGAAAATGTCATCCATACCCCCCTTTACCACCCTTAATGAAAGATACCAAACAGAATATGGAGCAATGAAAAAAGAGAGTAAGAGAGTGGAATGTCTTTGACATTAAAAGAAGTATATTTATTAGAGGGTGCACTGCCGAAACTGATGTCATCATGTTACCATTTTAATTATTATTACTAGCTTGAGTTGTTCGCTAAAGTTTTCGATTTTGCAGTTAAGAAATGTTTGTCTTTGTAGTAAAGAAATCCAACTCTTTTGATTCCATGTTGAACTTTTTCCTTAGTATTTCAATGGATATATCATACAATGATGGCAACGACTGCAATACACTTATTTCAATTAACATTAAAACTGGCTAAGCATAACTGTATATCCGCTATACTCGGTCGGTCGATTAGCTGCAAAGTCTTTACAAATGCCGAATTATGTTATTTAGTATTCTTTCTGATCTATCATTTATGCCAAACAGATATATTTTGACCGTTTCGTAGTGGGCATACCACGGAAACCGAGAAATAGGCTGGATGCCATAGACAGTACACTAGTTATATTTTGTCATTACCACTGTAATCATCATCATCCTCATCATTATCATCATCATATGTCATCATTATTATTATTGTTGTTGTCGTTGTTGTTGTTGTTGTTGTTGTTGTTGTTGTTGTTGTTGTTGTTGTTGTTGTTGTTGTTGTTGTTATTATTATTATTATTATTATTATGTAAGTAATTTTTATGCCTTTACTCCCAATAATAACAATTACACAGATAGGCAGAGGGCTATACTGCAGCTGGCTCTTTTCGCAGGCAAGACCAGAGACTATATGAATTTTGGCTTTTTTTCCACAGTGGCTCAAATCCGATAAAAGTCTTTAATAAAAATTGTCCATGATAAATCACCCTTACGAACCAGCGAACGCTGTATTATAATAACTGTAAGAATATTTGTTTAGCAAAAGAAGTAATTATTTTTGCTTGTATCATGATCCACAGGCAGATGTCCTTCAAAAGGAGCACGGCGTGGATGTGGTCGTCCTTATGTTTGGACGGCACGGCAAAGGGACGACCACATCCTGCTACGGCACAAGAGGAAGGGGCCTGAAGTTTATCGGGGACCAGCAGGAGGCCAAACCTGACGAGGATGGCCAACTTGCCTTCCGCTTGTTTGATAGATTCATGAGAGGTCTGTGATACAGATATCTTTTTCCACAAAATTTACAGAACAATATTTAAACTACTAGGGCCCTCCCCTAGTAAATTTTTATATTTACCATATTGATTTGTGTATGCTGTATTGATAATTGCATAAATAAAGTAGTCCCAGGGCAAAAGACGATTCAGAGATGCTGAAATTTATCAACTTTTCAAGTTCAATTTCAAGTCAAGCTTTATTATGATCAGGTTGAGGCGGACCGTCGCGTTGTGTTTATGATACTGAGCAAATTCTCTTTTAAAATACTTAAAAGTAATCTCATTTTATTAAATAATCCCAATTGGTAAAAACAAGAAAAATTCGCCTCATTTGATAACAAAAACTAGTTTGTCCATTTCAGCCCAAAGAAAAACACCCGCGGCAACAACACCACCCACCGGGTCACCCGCGGCGACAACACCACCCACGGCAGCACCCGCGGCGACAACACCACCCACGGTGGCACCCGCGGCGACAACACCACCCACGGGGGAACCCACGGGGGCACCCGCGGCGACAACACCAACCGAGGCGGCGTCAACATGAACATAGCATGCTCCATGTACAAAACAGAATAAATCAGTTTATTTTTCAAGTCTGTTTTTTTGTGTGATTATAACTGCTTAACCAGGGGCCTGTTTCTCAAAGTGGTATTCTCCTTGATTTCTCGAAGGCATTTGATACCCTAAACCATAACATTTTACTTGATAAAATGTACAAATATGGAATTAGGGATACCCCACAATAATGGTTTTCAAGCTACCTAAATGAAAGAAAACAGTTTGTCAAATTAGGAAACACTGAATCGGACCTTCAACCAATTACCTGCGGAGTCCCACAAGGGTCAACACTTGGACCTTTGCTTTTTCTTCTATACATCAATGACCTCCCACACTCCTAAAAAAACTGAAATTCAGGATATTTGCAGACGATACAAACATTTTCTATTCATCTAAAAATCCTAAAGATTTAGAGCTAACCATTAACACTGAACTATTAAATGTAATCAAATATTGCAATGCAAATAAATTATCCATTAACTTTAAGAAAACTAACTACATTATTATTAAATCACCTAGGAAGAAAGTTAGTATCATCATCACAGCCTGTGATATCGAGCACAAAAGTACTATTAAATATCTTGGCATGTTTATTGACAATCACCTTAAAAACAATCATCCATGCATCATCATTAAGGGATACGAGGACTTATTTTTAAACAGGCACTTTTTCCGTTTATTTTACAATGGTTAATGTAATCTAGATATTCTTTATATGTAATTATTTGTTTCTTTATTTCGTTTAAAATGCCCACATAGATTTAGCGCTTTACAAATAAATATTATTATTAATTAAACTGAAAACACGAGATTTTTGCACTAAAATACTCCAAAGGGATCATTAACATACTAACACTTCTCTCATTAACTGCTGGCTGCAAGTGTCACAGCAGTCCGGATAAACCTCGTCAAGTTGAATATTC